>NW_021620841.1:5302809-5329521 GCF_004785775.1 Grammomys surdaster
TCTCTCTCTCTCTCTCTCTCTCTCTCTCTCTCTCTCTCTCTCTCTCTGCCTTTCTCTGTCTCTACTACCCTCTCAAATCCCCTCACTATGCCCTGAATAAACTCTAGGTTTTATTTTTTTTAACTTGAGACCTGAAACCCTCAAGAAGCTCTGATTAGGAAATGAATTGCAAAGAATGCAGTCAGGTTCTCTTTCCTATTGTTTAAGGAAGAGAGGTGTTTATGATGCATACCAACAGGAAGTCACAGTGAGTAGCTTTGTTTAACATCTGTCACTTGATAGGTACTACTGTAGGGAGATTGGCAGCTTCCTGACATTTAAGCAGGAGTCACTATGTTCATCAAAGCCAGCTTTCAGACTAAGACAATGTTCCTGTAACTGGGGAGGCACAGGCTGTACAAAAGTGAGGGATTTTACTCTCTTCCTCCTTTCTTTTGGAAATAAGCTTCAGGATCAATCTGAGATGCTTACTTAGTTTATTAAGTTTGAAATTTTCTATTGCCTTTTGTTCTGGTTTTCTTGGTAAATATTTCAATAGTATACATAATTGTACTATATATCAAAGGCTACAGTCTTTAGGGGGAAAATGAAAATAATAGGAGAGATTTTTCTATTCTGCTAAGAAAGTTCCAGGCATTTCATTTTTGTGATTGACATGAAAATATGCACAGAAATAATATCTTCATTGGATTTAACGTAAAGGTTGTTTTAGGGTATCTTGAATCTTAAACCTTTGTGTTTGAGAGTCCATGAAATTTTATCGTATTTGAGTACCAAATGAAATAATTCATTTCATGGTTTGTGATTAAAATGATCAGCACCCACATTCCCAGGAGCAGCTGTTAATTGAAGATTAATTTGTAGAGGATAGAACACATATCAGCTTATTCAGATCAAAGACACATATGGAAAAAATCTCTGAGATGCTAAATTGTCAATAGGTTGAAATTATTTCATATTAAAACAACAACATTCCTGCCATTTAGACAATTCATATAAAACAGAAGCTACCAAGAATTATCTGTAAAATACTTAAAAATTGTATATGTAATTACCCATTTTATAGGAGGTAAATTTTAAGGAAATTATAATTAACCTTAATATATTTGAATAGGACAAAAAAGGTCCTATGTGGGCTTCTCTGTGTGTGTTTGTTTGTCTATGCGTATGTGTTTGTTTATTCCTGTTGGATGTGTGTACTTGTGCTTGCAAATACATTTGTGTTGGTAGGTAGGTGTGTGTATATATATATGCAGGGTGTGTGTATGTAGGTTAGAGTTTAATTTTACATGTTTTTTTATTGTTTCCTACAGCATTGTTTGAGATAGGCTGAATCACTTATTAATCTATCCAGATTTGCTAGCCAGAGAGCTGCCTGTCTCCAAAGCCCCAAAGCTGGGGTTATGGACTCTTGGCATCCAGTCTGACTTTTCTATGTTTCTGAGAATCTGAATTTAGGATAGTCCTCATGCATATTCAACAGTAACTTCACCAACTGAGCTATCTCTCCCAATCCCAGCCTGTGGTTTTAGAGACGAAAATTATGAGTCCTGTATTCTAATTGAAAACATACACGATTAGAAATCACGGAGGAAATGATATTTCCAAAGTGACTTTCTTGGAAAGATCCAAAGAAAACTCAACATTTCCCTGTGACGTTCTTCCTTTACAAAAACAAAACATCAGACTTAAAAAAAAATTCCATCAAAAATGTGTACACTTTCTTTGGCTCCAAACACCCAGTAGTTTATTCTCCTGAGAGGTAACTGTGGCCCTTAGCTCCAGGTTGTTTGCATTATAAGTTAGTGGCCTCATCTACGCTAACCTTGGTGACCTGTTGCTTCTCTAACAGCTGTCTATAAAACTCATTTGGTCTTGCCTCCCAACATGTACTAATCAAGTGTCTAGAGATGCCTGCCAATTTCCCATGCTTAATTTGTCTTTGTTCTGAATTTCTCTCAGTTCTAAAGCTCATTTTCTCATTCATATATGTTTTAAATTTTAAAATTACAGCCACCCTTCTCTCTCTTCTCTCTTCTCTCCTCCTCTCCTCCTCTCCTCCTCTCCCCTCCCCCTCCCCTGCCCCCCCTCCTCCCTCCTCCTCCTCCTTCTTCTCTCTTCCTTCTCTCTCTCTCTCTCTCTCTCTCTCTCTCTCTCTCTCTCTCTCTCTCTCTCTCTCCACAAATGTGTGCTCATATTAGCATGCATGCATATGGAGAGGACCACTTCCAGGTTTTCCACTTCCACCGTGAGGGTCCCAGGTATCTAACAAACTCAGGTTGTCAGGCTTGGTGGTGAGCTTCATTATCCACCGAGCCACGTCTCTGTCCCTCACTATAGACACTTTCATGACCTCTAGGGCCTTCCCTGTCATACATTCCTAATATGTCATAGAATATTAATTTTCTCTAATATTGACTGTTTGTTTCTCATGACAGAACTAATTTTAGGGATTATGTCACATCAGTCACTAATAATGATAGTTCGTGTGAATACTGTCAGTACTCGGGATCTATTTTATCTTAGTTTCACTCTATAAACACATGAAGACAATCCTGAAGCTCTAGGTAAGGTACATGTTGTACTTACATTCAAAGTAATTCCATTCACAGTGATGGCGTAGTCTCCCCCTTTAAACGCCTATCTCTTAGCCTTTCTGCCATTAAATCTGTTAATTGAATCATCTACATCAGTGTTTACTTTGTTGTTCTTGTTGATTTTCTTCCTTTACTCTTTATTGACTTTTCCTATGCCCATACTCTCCGTATCACAGGTCTTCACCATGCTGTTTTATTTCCCTGTATCTAAATGCAACCCAAACTCTACGTTATGCAATTGCTTTTTTTATTTACAAAATCATTTATAGACCATATGCTTTACAGCTAGTACCTTTCTATGCATTGGAAGATTGATTGTGCATGAATATGATAATGCCTATATCTCTAATGTGTCACTTGTTGAGAAAGTATCACACACAACAGTGTGAGTCACGAGGAGGAAGATGAAACTAATATCCACCAATGTCTTCTAGGAGCATTGCGAATGCTCTAGACCATTCTAGCTGTTCTCAGCACCCAGGGACCAAACATTCCCTTCACAGGGGTCACATAAGGCCATCTGCATATCAGATAATCTACATTGCAGTTCATAACAGTAGCAAAATGTCAGTTATAAAGTAGCAGCAAAATATACTTATAGTTGGGGACACCACAACCTGAGGCACTGTATTAAGGGGTTGAAGCATCAGAAAGGGTGAGAACTACTGCTCTAGACAGTCTGTAAAATCAAGCTGCATACCCTCTGAACCACTGGGAAAGACTGGTCTTGGGAAGATCAGTCACTTGTGTCCATCTTCACACAGCTAGCCAGCAGCATGTTGGTCTTTGTGAACCTGACTGTTCAGAATGTGTTCAGAGATAATGAGATCTATGCCAGCCTTCTTGCTCTCAATTGAGTTATTACTGTATTTTGTTTTGGGGCATACATTTAGAGCTTATCACTAATTGAGTCGGTGGTTTTCTTATATTTATTTTAAAAATATTATATGAATGCCTAGAAATGGTACATTGGAGTAAGTATTTAGGAATAGAATCTACATGGTTACAAAAAAAATTAAAAAAAAAAACACCCTTTTCTTTAAGGAACCCCCGATCTGTAATAAAAGAAAGAGCAGTAAGGGGACTTGACCAGCCAATGTAATAAGAGTTCTACAGGATGGATGCCCATGTTACTGGAATGCAGAAACTCTTGGTCTCCACATTTTTTTTTTTTTTTTGGTAATGGTTTGCCTTGCTGCAAGACCTAACCTTTCCACATCTAGGTGTGCTTTGGCATTTATTGAGGATAGTAGCAGAAGCTAGCTTGTCTAGAGAAGAAGGAGAGGAGCTTCCTAGTAAAGGGCTGGTTATAATGTTAAGCTATGAGTAGCCTTGGGCTGGGAGCTGGCTCAGCTAGTAATGTTCCTGATGTTCAAGGATAAGAACCTGAAGTTTTGATCTGCAGGACCTCTTTAAAATGTTTGAGTATGCACATACATGTCTGTAACCCTGGTACTGGGGGTGAAATATGGATGAGCATGTGCAGAGATCCAGAGATGGATGGATGGCTAGCTGGCTAGCTTCTCCAGGCAAACAGTTAATGCCCAGTTCAGTGAGAAATTCTGTCTTAGAAGATGAGGAGGAGTATGCCAATAAAAGAATGAAGAAGATATCAGGCATGGACCTCTGGCCTTTACATCCATATACGTGAATATACATATACATATAAGAACATACACATAACAAGCATGTACATATATACATGCACACACAAAAATATGACCAGCAAACCAAGGGGAAGAAGTATATGCCAGGGAGAAGGGTAGTTGTAAACACAGAATAATGAACAGAATGTATTCAATGAATAACCTAAAGTCCAAGCACTCACTAGAAAATGAAACCGGAAAGGTAGCCAGATCATTTTATATGATTCTAAGGCATCTGATTCCAGAAGCTCTAAAATATAGATGCTTTGGCACCACCCAAGACTCATTTAATCAGGAACTCCGGGAGCAGGGTACAGAAGAAGGTCAGGGTAGCAGAGTTCGTTGAAAGCTCACCCGTGTGAGTCTAATGTGCAGTCATGGTTAAGAATTGGTGCTGCAGGTATAGCGGAGAGGTTTAGAAAGCAAGAACCATGAGGAAATTTATACTCCAGACCAAGCATCCTGGCAACTGTGCAGGAAATAAACGGAAGTGTGTTACAGCAGAAATGAGGGAGGCACACAGGCCAGCAACCGACACATGACACTGTATGTTTCTAAAATGACTTTTATGCTTTGGTGGCATTACGCTACTTAGCCGGTAAACACATTGTCTAGAGGGTTCTTATTACATTGTTTTTCCTAAAACATCTTGTCTAGAGCAATGTTTCCAACGTATCCAACAATACTTGTTGAATCAAAGTAGTTTACAGTGAGATACAGGTTATCATGGATGAAAGTTAAACTGAAGACTATATTTTTAAAAGTACAATTTACAGCTGTAGCAAAGACAGGAGATGCTTGGCAACAAGAGATGACAATGGACTTTTAAAATATTTTTCTCCCTATTTACTTAGGAAAACGGAAGCATACAGTATCCTAATTACTTACCTATATCATTAAAAGTTCCTGATCGAAATTATTTAAGACTGCTCAGGGGCAGGGGCAGGGCAGGGGCAGGGGCAGGGGCAGGGGCAGGGGCAGGGGCAGGGGCGGGGGCAGGGGCAGGGGCAGGGGCAGGGGCAGAGGGAGAGGCAGGGGCAAAGGCAGAGGAAGAGGCAGAGGTCAGAGGCAGGTGAATTTTTGTGAGTTCTGGACCAAATGGTCTACAGAGTGAGTTTCAGGACAGCCAGGGCTACACAAAGAAACTCTGTCTCCAAAAAAAAAAAAAAAAAAAAAAAGTCACACTGAGATATTAAGTAGATTTCAAGCAGGAATTTGACATTAGGCTAGAACAAAGAATAAATTTTAAGCTAGAACAAGGAAGTAGGCTTCAGACATAAAAATGATCTTGGGCTAGAACAGGCAAGCAGGCTCAAATACTTTGGTCATCCTGATAAGCCCTTAGAAACAGTGATCTACAGTGATCTCTGGAGTGTTCATGTAATTGAGTTTAATGACTTGCTTTTTCTTTGACTATTTGTGTTTATTGTATTGTTTGTTCCTTGACTATTTGCATCTATTGTATTGCTAGACCCTCAACCTAGAACTGACCTTAATACATGCATGGTATAAAAGCATAAAGGAAGGGGGAGTCTAGGATAGGGGGATTCTAGGGAGGGGAAATGGGGAAAGAGGATGACGTCTGTATTGTAAATGAATAAAATATCCAATAAAAAATTAAAAAATGGAAAAAAGAAAAAACTCAACAAAACAAGACTGCACATATTACACAGTGAGTTTCTAGGTGCTGAGCCTTTCAGTGACTCCATGATGACCAAACATTCTTGACAAAAATACTTGTTCAAATTCCTGATCATTCTCTTGGACTGAATCTCAAGATACAATGATTTTGCAAGAGAATGCTTTGAAGATTTTTTTTCAATCCATTTTGCAAAAAAACAAAAACAAAAAACAAAAAACAAAAAAACAAACTACCTTAGATTATTTGATTCTTCACTCTCCCTGATCAAGGAACAAACCTATATTCTACCTATATGGTTGACTTTTTTGTCTTCCTCTTTTCACCCTCTCTCTCTATGAAGTCTTTACCCTTACTTCTCCCTGTATCACGTAGTACACAGACTATGAAAACAACTAACAACATCGAAACAACAAAGCATAATACCCAAAATGCCTGCTCATATCTTTTTTTTGAAAGCACTGTAGTGCAAGGAGAGGAACAAGAAAAGATTGTACTGAAAGTTTTTGCACAATAATGTTGCCATTTGCCAGATGTAAAGCTCTTCCATCATTTCATCCTTTGGAGATGCCAATCTGCAGGCACACTTGGTGATGCTCTTAATCTTCTTTGATTTCTCTGAATAGATATGGTAGATGAGTGTATATTTTCTTATTCTAATCTGTGTTCATATGATAAGTACATTTATATGATAAATATGAAACATTTATATGATAAAATGTATTATTTTAAATTTATACTTTATTCTTCCTTTAAGTTGCATGATTTATAGTCCCATACTTTTGGGATGGGACTTTAGGATGTTTTACTCTGAAAAAACAACCCGTAGTTTAAAAAATAAGATATTTAAGTGTCTTTGTATAAAGTTTTGCTAACTGTATCATTATTCCTAGGAAATCAATGTATATCCTGGCAGAAGCCTTATATATCTACTCTTTAAGAATCTCTTTTATCAATACAATTTTCAGTATTTCTATCTTAAAATTACATTTTAAATTATATTTTTTCAATTCATTAATTATGGAAGTCTAGGACTTTCTTCTTGATATTCATAAAGTATTTAACACTAATATCTTAGCATCTCTGGTGGAAATCTTCAACTCTTCTCTTTATTGATTCTTCCTTTTAGGAATGCCATTTACTATTATTTTACTTTCAAAATTAGAGAAAACTTAAATTCGGTATAAACATAACTAAAATCTTGTATATTCATGATAGGCAATTTCTTAATATTAATTTTACTTTTAATGATTGATATTTTGAGTCTTAATTTACAATTTTTACAAATCTTAGGCACTCTGGGAAAGAGTTGGGGGAAATATTCTACGGAAAATTTTGTATGAAATATTTGTATTGTATGAAAATCTTTTTTTATATTTTTATTTTGCCTTTCCTCTTTAGGAGGTTCAGTGACAGTTCCAAATTGAGATCAAGCTCATGGGGACACTATTACTGATGCTATGGCATGCTTACAAACAGGTACCTATCATGACTGCCCTCTGGAAGGCCTAACAAGCAGCTAACAGAGTCAGATGCAGATATTTACACCCAACCAACGGACAGAAGCTGGTGACCCCTGGGGTTGAATTAGGGAAAAGCGGAAAGAAGCTGAGGAGGAGGGTGACCTTGTAGGAGGACCAGCAGTCTCAACTAACCTGGACTCCCTGGATCTCTCAGACACTGAGCCACCAATCAGGCAGCATACACCAGCTGATATGAGGCTGCCAACACATGTATGGCAGAGGACTGATGGGTCTGGGTTCAGTCAGAGAAGATGTACCTAACCCTCGAGAGACTTGGGGCTTCAGGGAGTGGGAAACCCTGATGGGTTTGAGGGAGGAGGAGGTTCATCCTCTTGAAGATGGGAGTCAGGTGGAAGTGTGGGATGTGGAACAGTTGGAGGGTGGACTGGGAGGGGAATAAAGTCTGGACAGTAAAAAAAGATTAAAGAACAAAAGAAAGAAAGAAAATATATTCTTAATAATTATTTTTAAGTATTAACTGGGTTAGTTTCCTAGATCTTCCTCAAAAGATATAAGAGAGGAGTATTATCTTGTACTTCTGTATACAAAGCTATCAGAAAACAATTTTGTAAGGTTTTATTTTCAAAATATGGAACTTCTATTAATCCACTGAATTAACCATCTATAGTTTAGTTTTGGGTTTACTATTTACATATGTCATAATATGTTTGCATATTCATTATGTTTGCAGTTTTTTACTACATATGACATGTGTATGTGTGTGTGTACTTTTCCCCTAAATATTACAGAAGTTTGTGTATGTTATGGTTGTATGGTTTGGTTTGATCTGAACATAGCTCTTGTTGGGTGGTATTATGATGTTATCATATTATAATCCTAGCTTTGATTTTCATTATCTCATACACATAACTATAAGAAAAGTCCTTTAACACGTAGACTTTGGAACCATAAAATATTCAGGTTTACAATCTTGTTCTAATATTTATTTTAGAATCATCTTATCAAAGAAGAAATTTGTTATTCATTGGAATTAATGTAACTTTTAAAATTTTTGTCATTTTTTTATTTAGAATTTCTATACTATCTCATGAATTTTGCCAGGTGGTTTTCTATTTAATTATTTATGTTTTGTTTGCAAGCTTATGATAAAATTTGCTAATGGTACAGAAAATAATGAATACTGCGTACACGTAGCATACTAGATGAAGTTTCATTAACTTAACAATGTGTCTTTGCACTTTCTTACTTTTCTACATGGACAATCACATAGCTGTAAGTAATGTGAAATTTTCTTTCTTCTAATGTTACATGCTTTATTTCTTTGGCTCATCTTCGGCATGTAGCTGAAAGAGGTCTTATCTAGGTTTCAAAGACAAAGGATATGTTTTAATATTTCACTTTGAGAACTGTTTGTAGATATCCATCTTATTAATGAGATTGTATTTTGTTCCTAATTTGCTTTTTAAAAAACCAGTGAGTATATAGTGAATTCTATTAATTCTTTTTCTATATGTGTTAAATTATTGCATCATTTTTATTTGCCAACTGTCATATCATGATTTTAATTATTGGCTTCTACATGGTAAAACAGTCCCTCCTTCAATCAGAAGCCATGATCAACTTATTATTGGCTGACATGCTTAGGCTGTGATTAAATTGTTTTCTGAACAATTTTGACTCAAATTTTGTATCAATGCCTTTCATTTAATCTTGAACACTAGGTCCCATAGTGATAGTTACGAGATTATGAATTTTAACTGCATTCAGTTTTATTGTGAATATTTACTTCTGCTTTACCCCACTTTATGATGCTGGGGTGTAGTTTCTTAGAACTCTAATCATAAAGTGCTATTTATTTATGGTTCACTCTTTCAAATAATGTATGTTCTTTGAAACTGTTAATATTCTTGATTTATTAATATTCATCTGTCAGAGCTCTCTAAAGTACAATTATCATACACATTGATAGGTGATTTTCCCTCTCTTAAGACCCCATGTACTTCAGATGTATCTATGGTTGTTTGGTCAACTATTTTGTTTGGTTTTGTTTAGACTCAGTTAATCCTAGTAAAAAATATGAGGACATAGCTTTCTAGAACCATGACAGCTGCAACGTATGGAGTTGACTGGATTCTCCTTCTTTGCCGGCTAAGTTTCTTTCCATCCAAATGCTCACAGAATATTTTCATTAAATGAAATTGAAAAGAGGACCAAGATTCATCATCTGTTGCATTTTCCTGAGTGGTGATGAGTGATTAACACTATCTTTATTGTTTATGCTTATGACCTAAATTTTATGTTTTTATGATAAATATCCAATTTTCTTTACATGTTTCTAAAATGCTATTTTATTACTTCTCTAGGAATTTCCTATCTGTGGATGTTTTGAACTTCTCCTTGTGGAGGTGTAGGATTTCAGACTAATTTTATTAGTCTAAACTATCCATACCTACTGCAATTGCTTATTTTTTTAAAATTTATTTCTTTTGTATACTTTTGGTAATTTTTAGCCATTGAATTTCCATCATTAACATATTTTGCACTAGTATTTATGGTTATTTTTTATGCTAATTTTTGCTGTATGTTTGACATTGACTTCCTAAATTCTTAGTCATTTTCATGGGTTGATTAATTTTTCAAAACTCAAAGTCTTACTCCTCACATTTCCCAGTCACTAATAAATAATCATAATACTTATTTGATATGGTTGATATAATTATTGAGTCAAATAACCTACACAAACTTTTTCATTTTATCTCTATGAGGCTTAGTGCCAATTTTAACTTTAAGTACGAATGGTTTAATTAGTATTAGATATATAAAAATGATCCGTCATTAGGAATAATGTGTGAATTTGCCTTTATAGTCTTGTTTTACCATACATAAGATAATAATACTTAGTTAGACAATTGCTATATGTAAATATATAAAATAATAATAAAATAATTTATCGCTATCATGCTCAGGGCTCTTGATGTTAGATTAGATATCACTATGTGTGCTATTTGTTGGCTCTGAATATCTCTACCTTTTCTGATTTATTATGTTTTGTAAATATCAGCACTTCCAGTTCAAAGTAGTGCTTCAAGTTATCATCTACCCGAAGGAGCTAGGTGATTAAATAGGTAAGTGAAATGTATACAGGCTAGAGGTGGGTAGGAAGTCTACTCCACAAACTTACATTTAGTGACAGGCAACGAAGCGTCATCTTGTTTAAACTGCTGTTGCATGTAACTAAACTCAAACTTTATTTGACCCAGTTCCACGAAACCCAAAAGCGCTGTGAAAAATTATTCCTTGGTTGAGACTATGGATGCCCATTTACAACCTCAGCATTTAGAAGACTGAAACAGGATCGAGAATCTGGGCTCTAGTAAGAACACTTTAAAAAAAAAAAAGCATTCAAATAGCTTGGAGAAGAATTCCAATTTAGTTGTAGACTTTGGTTTAAGGGTATGCCAATGTCTATATCTCTCAGCATGTCTTTACAACTTAGTCTATATTCCTTCCTAAAACTTAAAAGTATGGATCCTGTGCTTACTCTTCAGACACACACTATCAATTTAGACACTAATTCAAAGATTATTTTAAAAATATAAAGTAATGAATACAACAAGTAAAGAAAGGGAGATAGATTTGTCTCAGATTAACATCTGGAAGGTGAAACAGTAGAATCAGGCTTACCCAAGAGTGGTATTACGTGCTATAATGGCATTTGTTAGTTCTTAGTCATATCACATCATTATCTTTCATTATATGGTGGTCTGAAATGGTATTTTCCTTTGGGATAAATGTAGTGCTTTTATATCATTGCCTCTAGTAATCACAAATGAGCAGATGCATCACTGTGGTGCTTGGCTTTCTAACCATAAGGGGCATCACTGAGAATCATTTCCACTGAATGATTATTGTGCTAGCTTCCTCCACACATCTGAACATTCCAAGTCTTGAAATGTGTATTTCATCCTCATCCACCACTCCGCTGATATATCGTGTATGCTGTCAGTCTCTGGCAGGCGTTTACTCCTTTAAATATTAAATCCTGTAAAGGATGTTATATTTTTAATAATCCAGAGAAATATCATTTTGTCAAAAAAAGTTACTACTGAGTATTTCAGAATCAATTCTTACCATACTTCCTAAAATATTTGGAGATTCCTGCCTGAACTTTACATTCTAATAGGAGATGCAGACTATTTCATTAACTTCTTTTTATAAAAGTGAATGGGTGAATGAAGACTAGTATTAAAATAAACTACTAGAGGGTAAAGGTGGAATACAGTTGCTATGAAGGGTGGAATGGAAAAAAAAACAGGAAGGGAGACTAACGTATTGTGTGTGAAGGGAGGACAACACAGAGAAACAGTGAAGATGGAGGGATAAATGATACCGAGAATGTTTGCAAAGGCCAGAGGGAATTATATTATTTTATATTTCTTTTAAATCTTGTGTGATATATATGCACATATATACTATATATGCATCTATGCATATAGATATGTGTATTAATTAAAGCTATGCCTCTTGGGGGATAATGCTCCCCTGAAAAAACCATAGAGCACCTAATAAAGCCCCAGTGCTAAGGATGGAGAACTTTATCATCATTTGTTGGTCAGGAAAGTCTCCAAGAACCCCGAGCCACCCCATCCAGACCTCCCCAAGATTGCCTTATGGAAAAAGAAAGTAAGGCCTGTTATAACAGACACCACATAATTTAAACACAAGACTTAAAGGAACTAATCTGGTTCTCACCTAGAAGCCCCCTTCTTGAGGATTCTTATATTATCAGGAGGAACTATGGAAGGGAGAAACATAACCATTCTATCCAACTGTAACATCTATGAACCATGACAATGCATAGCATAGCAAGACATTTTAAAAGGTTCAAGAGAGATACATATCTTACTGTAACAAACAGCTGTCTACTTCAACTTAAGCCCACTCAATAAGAAGACATTCATGCCTACCACTGTAGATTTAACCAACCTCCATTGCCTTGAGAGACCCTGCTGCATTGTCTAGAGAGGAACCCGCCAATGACACTTGCCTAAACCAGCCTGATTGCTAACTCAATTCTAAATGCTTATCCTCATATCCACAGATACCCTCAGACCCATAGCTCTAACCGATCATCAAAGAAGTTTCCTTTTGCAGTGGGAGAGCATTACAGAAATTAATAGCTTGTCAAAGTGTAGAGCTCAACTGACCACAGGGTGCCCACACTGAATTAATACACTTATAACACAATGCTTACACCCATGGCTTAGGGAACATTGTAGAAGAGGAGAAAGAAAGAGACAGAGGGCCAAAATATCTGCTGCAAGATAGTTTCAAAAAAGAAAAAAAATGGGAAAGGTAGAGGGGTCATAGAGAAAGGGTAGATCTGGGCAAACTTGGGGGAATAGTAGAAGACTAGGGATGAATATAATTGATATTAAAAGAAATGATCAAAGAATTAATAAAAATGTTATATTATCAAAGAAATAACCTACAGACCCGCAAAAAAGAATCATAACAAGATATCATCCCTTAGGAAACAGTTATATTCTAAAAATTATGCTATTCTTTATAAATTGATCCTAAGATAGTATTATTTTAGTGATATAATAAAATGGTATATTAGTATTATCAGATTAGTGTAGTAGTGTTCCCTACAACGACTTCTTTGATGAGAGCATAGACATGTTACAGAGATTTATGAATCAGAATTTAGATACATTCAGGTATAAGGGAAATAGCTGTCTCCCAATGCTGTTTGACAACTTCATTTTGTGCTCAGTCCTCTCTTCCACATATGCGTCTGGTTTCACAATGTTTGACATGTCAGTTTTTTGAAGAGTATCAAATGGTTCACTAAAAATTAGGAAGACTAGAGAAAGGCTCACTCACAGATGCCAAAGGAGTCAAATCTCACACTGGATTCACCCACAGCAAACGCACCTTCTGCACAGCTCGCTGACTCCATCAGGGTCCCCATTCCCTATCCTTCCAATAACACTGTGTACATTTTAACATCATGTTACAACGTCAACACAGTTTCATGTTAGGAGAAATAGCACATTTCCAATAGCGCATATAGCCACGTGATTGATAGTGACCAATGGTATGTGAGAGGGCTTGATGAAAAACTGGATTGCATGTGTCTAGAATAATATTTTCCAGGTAGCCTACTGTCTTAAGGAAAGTGTGAAGCATGTAAATACCCAAACAAGGACTAACATAGAGCCACTTTCTTGCACATCTAGCCTAATTGAAACTCAATTAATCTGCTGTTTAATATGAAAATGAGATACATTAGCTAGATGCTACAAAGAATTTTCTGAGTAATCATTATTTTCTAAAAGTCTGCTTCACACAGAAAAGTAATGAGTCAATGAAGCAATGAATTGCCAAAAAGAAAAATCCACATTTCTTCAGTTCTTCTCTTGACATTTAAATTACTGATATATCTTGTAATTTTTTCCAATGTAAAAGAACAATGTACCTCACCCCCTTATTTGATATATATGAGCTAATTTGCAGAGCATTTTATAGGAGACTTGTTCCCTATAACAAACACTGAGAAATGCTGTTAAAAGTAGTCAAACTATTTTTTGGATACATGGGAACAGTAACCAACTGTGCTTTCTAGGAGATGTGTTTAGAGGAGCATATGCATGTAAGAGGAACCTAGATAGGTAGAAGAATGTTTCCTGGAAAACTCTTCAGGAAAAAGTTAAGAATTTCAGTACACAGACTAATGCATAATAACATAGCTGGGAGTTTACTAGTTCTGTACACCACAAAGATGGGTGACAACGGTGGTAAGGCAGGGAGACAGTCAAGAATGCTGAACGCATGCTTTGCGTGTGCATTGTCTACCTCTATATAATCTTCAATTCTCTTTAATACAAAGAAAAGGGAATACAGAGACACGGAGTCATTAACCTAAAATTCCAGAGTTGATAAAGTGCAAAACTGAGATCAAGGCCCCAGTCTTTCTGCTCTAAAGTCTATGTATGTTTTAGTTTATTTATTATTCTCCCAAACATTACATTCCTGGCTTCAGTTCCCCTTCTCCTGCTCCTCCCAGCTCCCCCTGCACCTCCTCTCTCTTCCAGCCTCATTCCTTCTGGTTCCAATTAGAAAAGAGTCACAGGTAAATGACTTCCAAAGTGTACTTTAGCAGTCTTTATCCAGAGAATAAAACTTATTTTTACCATGTGAATTTGTATATACATTGTAAATGTGTATCTAAAATTCTGAAAAATCATAGTTACCATTACTATAAATAAAATACTTCATTTCTAAAAAGCATGATCTACTCTTTTAGCTGTTTTTAATTATGGACACAAAATAACAAATTTCATTACTATGTGATTTTCTTCTATCAAAAAATACTAGCATATCAAAGACTAATGATCCATAAACCTCTCATCATCTTGGAAAACTCCTTGGTTTTGCCAACCCCTGGAGATTCCTGATATTTGACTCATGTTACATCCTTTTTCTTTAATGCAAATTATACTTAGCTAAACATCAGATTGTGATATTGACTTCTTACCTATCAGTTACACTTACCACCTGAATTAGAATAAAAGCGAAGTGAATTTTTCTCCCCAGTGCGCTGGATCACCCAGCTTGGGTCATAGCAAACCTTTCAGACAAAATGACATTGCCTTGGCAGTTTTCTTAATTGTTCTTTTTGGTGTGTGTGTGTGTGTGTGTGTGTGTGTGTGTGTGTGTGGTGTTTGTATAAGTGTGGTGTTTCTGTGTGTGCATACTTGGTGTGTGTGCATGTGTGTGTGTATGAATAAGTGTGTGTGTGTATGAGAGAGAGAGAGAGAGAGAGAGAGAGAGAGAGAGAGAGAGAGAGAGAGAGAGTGAAGGGGGACAGAGATTGAAAATATTCTCTTCAATAACCATAACTTACCTATAAAGTTTTGTTATTGTACTTACTTTGAACTACTGTGATTTACATGCCTTTCTAGAAGAATCTAAAGTTACACATACAAAGAATGATAATAAAATGAACAAATTTAAGTAAAAAGAAAACCAGAAATATCATCCCTAACAGTGTATTTACTTACTAACTAACTACCTAATCAAAGGACACAGGGAACAGTAAGCTATAAAAATTGAAATAGGTATGGATGCAGAACAGTTCCACTATTTTAGATGTGATTTGAATTGATCACAGGGTCATCAAGCCGCTATTCATCATAGGAAAAATAGGTTTCAGCAAAAAGATAATAAATTCAGGAAGTAGAAATCTTGCTTTCTGGGAGTGAAAATTAAGTAGAATCACACGTTGGCATGACAAGTCTGGCAGCATTCAGCATCGCAAATGAACAGCTAAGCAATCTTGAATTCAATGTTTTATTGCTACTATTTGGTTTAAGAATACATATATTTTATTTTCTTTCTTATATTGAAGACAAGTCTACCAAGACCCATGTTTTTTGTGTTATGAACTTAGGAGCATGAGTTTTTCCCACTGCTGCAGCTGATAGAGAAATGTGAAGTTCTGTTATTGTATTTGCCTTGAGTAATAGATAATTTGAGATTTAGGAGATAATTTGAGAATCTTGCCAGTCATTCTAGCTTCTTAGTGCTAACACATGGTTCCAGCTGTTGGCACTTATAAATTAGAGCATTCAAGCCATAGGATATTTTACTTATTCTAATTTTATATATAGCATATAATATATTGCTGTTGACTTTACATTCAAAGGAATTTGTATTTCATACATTGGCTTAAAAATGAGAAAATATATTTTATATTTCAATGTCTAGTTTTCAATACTCAAATATGCTGAATTGATTCCACAATTAAAAACTGTAACTTCCTTCCATAGCATGATGGCAATTCACTTGGGTTTGGAGCTTGACTTCTTGTAGAGTGTGAAGCTACTACATGGATTGTAGCGAAGATTCCCTAGAGTGATTGCCAAACTATTTCTGTTTCCTAACAGGTTAGCAGATACATCTTCTTAGCTATGCTTACGGTTATGCATCTTAACCATATGATCATATTTAGAATAGTACTTTGATGAGAGAAGAAGCTCAAAACCCTTATCGAATGTTCTTCCTTCGTTTTCTTTTGGGATCTATAGTGCCTTGTGATGCCAGCAAACCGAGGAAGCCGAGGAAGCTGTGTCTTAAGTTGAGATTGTAAAATGGTATGCACCATATACCTTGGTGCAGTCTGGCCTGTTGTCTCTTGCACAAAGGGAATTTCCTTATAAATGACTGCTCTTCTCTTTTCAATTTTGAAGACATCTTGCTGTTGGAGATAAATGTAAATGATCACATGTTCTTGTCTTATGTTTTCTGTTAATTTCATAGGTTCAGTCTACAAATTTTACCTCTTGGTAGTGGGCAGGATTTGGTCCAGGTGCTGAATGGAAATAGAATGAGGAAGTGGGATAGAGAGTGAGAGGGGGCTTTTGCTATGGAGTTGGATGTCAGAAGCATAAGGGAGCAGTGAATGACCTGTGAGACGTCATGCTATAGACTATTTTCTTTTATTTGTATATGTCATATGTGGGTGTTTACACACACATGTACATGCATCTGTAGAGTCCAGAGGTCCATGTCAGGGATGCTCAATAGCTCACTACCTTATTTACTGAGAGAGATTTTCTCCCTAAATTTAGAACTTCCCAGTTCTGTTAGACTAGCTGGCCAGAAAATCACAGAAAATTCTTTTGTTTACCTTCCCAGTTCTAAGATTTATACAATGGCTGCTTTGGCCAGCAGCTTTTTTTGTTTTTGTTTTTTGTTAGTTGGTGGTTCTTGTTTTTTATGGTTTTTGGTTTTGTTTTCTTGATGCTGTTTTGTTTTTACTTTTTTTTTATTATTCTTTCATACATTACATCTTGACCAATGTTTCACCTCCTTCTACTCCTCCAACTCTACCCTGCTATCTTCTCTTTTCTCTAGAGCTACTCTTCCTCTGTGTTCCTTCAGCAAAGGGTGGGCCTCCCAGGAATATTAACCTAACAAGGCATAATGTTACAGTAAGACTAGGCTCAAACCCTCATATCAAGGCTAGACAAGGCAACCCAGCAGGAGGAAAAGAGTCCCAAAAGCTGGCCAAAGAGTCAGAGACATCTCCACTACTATGGTTAGGAGTTGCATAAGAACACCAACCTACAGTGTAGATACTGAAGTTCCAAACTTAATCCCAACAAGCGCTTTACGGACAAAGCCATTTCTCTGTCCATCTATATTATTAAATCTTTATTCCCCACATCTTGTTCCTTTTGATGCTTTAATCATCTTGTCTTTGCTCCAATTCCTTTTTAGTACTTTCTTCCGAGATGCCCCTCTGCTCCTTATTCATGATGAACATTACTGAATATTTTACTGTAAACCAGCTTGCGAGAGAGCTGCTTTACAAAGGCTGTCTAATTTCATCACCATCAACCTTTGAGATGGGTGATTTTATTCTTCTCATCACAGGTGGGGAGGCAGATGTTTCATCTGCTAAAGTAACTTGCTCAAAAGAAATTGGGTGAAAATAGATTTTCCAAAGGAAAATTAAACTTCCATAGTCTTTATACTTTTCTAACCCCTGCCCTCTGCCAGCACGCACTACCATATCATACTATATTAGTGAGGGTTTTCTAGAGTCACAGAACTTATTAAATATATATATATGTGTGTGTGTGTGTGTGTGTGTGTGTGTATGGAATTTATTGGAATGACTTACAGGCTGCAGCCCAGTGAATGCAACAATGTCCAACTGTGAATGGAAAGTCCAAGAATCCAGTAGTTGCTCAGAATTAAGAGGCTGGGTATATTTAGTTGGTCGTCTGTATGAGCCGTAATCTCTGAGAAGTAGGCTTCACTGGATGTACTGGTAAAGTGAGTGCAAGCAGTCAAAGATGAACAAATCCTTCCTTCTTTTCCTCCTTTTATTATCTTATACAGGCCTCTAGATTAAAGGTGTGCCTCAAGATCTGGATTAAAGGTGTATGTTGATCTGGATTAAGAGAGTGAGTCATCCCATCTCAAGATTTGGCTGAAAAGCTTGTGTCTTCCTGGCTCATGATCTAGGTTACCAGTGTGCTCTCCATTTATGGCTTGTTGCTCATTCCAAACACAGGCAAGGTGACAATCAAGAATAGCTATGCCACACATCATATCATACACATACTCCAAATCCTTCATTTATTCTTATTTTGTAGCTTGAATGAAGCCTAAATTCTTCAGTGATAATATTTATAAAGGTAGAGCCAAATTTAATTTTTAGATTAACTGACACATGTTCAATTAACATCTTGACCAATGTTTCACCTCCTTCTACTCCTCCTAATTCCTAAAGAATTAGGAAGTGTCTTGTCAACATACTTTTATCACTATGGAATGTTTTAGCCAATTCCATGTTTTTATTGATTTCACTATTTGCTGTATAGACTCAGTACTCAGTGAACCCGGCTAAGAACAGAGAGTGATACTAGATTCCAGCAATCAGAAGACGTATATAATTGGATGTCTATAACTCTGTGCATAGGTAATGAGCATTCCTAGAATGTTGCACAAATGTTCATTCCTAGAAATGTTAACAGGCCATTTTCAATTCTAAAGAGTAACAACAACAACAACAACAGGAAATTTAATAGGCAACATATGTCCCGGACCTTTGTCTCCAGTGTTGAGGATGAATCTTTTCATCTTACAGTACCTGAAAGCTTATAACGAAAGCAGATACAGAGGAAGGCCAACACTTTACAGTTATTGTGCTTTCTAACTTTAATTAATGATAAGGAAGTAAACTTATGGCGTTTTAAGTTCTGCTGTTGGCAAAGCAATCCTCTATTTCTCAGGGAAACTGGTTCTATATTCTGTTAACTTCTGAACAAATGTGTGCACTCTGCAGTACACTGAATACAGATACAAAAATATTTAACCCGGTATCCTGTGCCATATAGATCAAATTGTAAGAAATTCCTTTCCTGTCTTTAAGTGGTTCCTTTTGATGATAATTTATTATTTCATTCTTGTTTTCTCACTTAAATGCAACATAGATTTATACCTTTTGAAAATTTAAAGTATAAGCAAAACAGAGTATCTCACAGTCTTACTAAAATAAAGATTTTGAATATTACATCTATATCTGGTTCCTTTAATATTTAGTAGAATTAGAGAAGTAATCATTTCAATACTTAAAGAAATATGAAACACTAAAATATATTTAGAAACAATATCTGACCTGTGGTTGGACAGAAGGGTGTATGTGTATATGTGTGTATGTGTGTATATGTGTGTGTGTGTGTGTGTGTGTGTGTGTGTATGTACGTGTGTCTATATATTTTCTGCTAGGAATTTTGTTTGAGATGATATATATCTTCTTGTATATTTGTTACTTGATAGCATATTTATGGACTTTTCTATAACTTTTAAAAATATAATAGTCAACAAATCAACAGATATTATATTTCATTAAGCAGCAGGACAAATCTGGCATATTAAGAATCCAAGAAATCCAAGAATGTGGTCTGGAGAGATGGTTCAGTATTTATGAGCACTTGATGCTCTTCTAGAGGACCTGGGCTCAGATCCCAACATCCATATGGCACTTCGCAACCTTAGAGTGGACCCGATGCACTCTTATGGCCTCCATAAGTACAAAGCAGATATATAGTGTGGCTATATACACAAAGTCAAATACATACATCAAATAAAAATAAACCTTGAAGAAATAGTCTAAGAATAAGTATCATTATGTATAAATTGAAATTTTACAAAGAAAAGCTTCTTACCCATAACAGATTAATTTTCTATTACATGAGCCTTTAGAGAAGTGAGACATTTATCTTAAGAAGAGTTGTGTGTATCTATGTGCATATTTAATTTTTCCTCTAGCTCTACGCATATTTTAATAACTATATACTTTACTGAGACCCATAACCCTTGCCTGAACAGTATTCAACCTTAGAATTTGATTTTATGTGTACAAAGAGCAGAAGAAAGGACATGCTACTTAATATGACATATCAATACTTGACTGAATGATTTTTAAAGAAGAAAATAACACAGTCAAGTTTTTAATCTATTCCATCACTCAAGAAAAGGACATAGAAGTCCCAAACATTTCCCTAAACATAATTGTAAATGCTGAAATATAATAAAGTAAATCAAATTTACTGGAACTATAAAATTAACTCATTTGTTCACTACTAACAAGAGACTTAATGTTTTCTAAGAAAATAGTCTTGGAATAGCTTACTGTTGCTGTATAAAGTAATAAATATAGTATTCAACAATATGTTTAGCATTTGTCATAAGCTACCAATTGAGTCTATCAGGTTTTGGGGTGTACAAAATTTGAATCCAATTAAAACTCTAAGTTAAAAGAATACACCTTGAAATGGATAATGAATACATATTAGTGCAAATTACTCTGTTCCTTCAGACTTCCTAAATGTCTACAATATAGTTTTAGTTTTAAAGTTTCTAAAATAAAGATTCTTCTGAGCTACAATTGTTGGCATCTGGACTGATGTGCTTGAAACATCTCAGCGATCAGCGAAGCAGAGCTGCTCATATCTGCAGCTGGAATGGATCTGCTTCTGTGAAAATGGAAAGCAGCAGCTGCAGCGAACATAAATTGTGCAATTGATTTGATTTTGCAAGGCAAACACATTCTTCGCGTTATGATTTAGCTGGCTAATTAAGCCTGGCATAATCAAAGGAAGCAGGGAAGAAAGTACTTCTGGATGGAGCTCAAGTTCTACACCTTCTGAGAGCCTTTTAACATTTTCACACTTTCAAGAGGAGGATACCTAAAAGCAAATGCCTCTGAAGGGGAAAGGATGACTTGAAAATAATGGCCCGCTAGCTGTCAGTGTCAGACTCCATTGACAAATAAATAAAGTGAGAGGTCAAGTAGAATATCATCAGTGGATGTGTGGCACCTGGGTCTAAGAGTGAGGCAAAGAGGTAACATTATACTTTTGTATTTTGGATGTCAAAGCACATATGAGCAAGCTTATGATTAAAAGCCTTTGGGTAAATACCTTTAGTTCTATGTGCCATATGTTCTCTGGTGCAATTACTCAGGTTGGTTTTTTAGAGGGAAGACAATTACAAACAATACATAAACAAGTGACTGTGGTTGTGTTCCAATAAGTTTACTTTAAACAACAGGTGGTGAATCCTAGTTTTTATCCCTGGGTTGATTTAACTGCCAAAAATGAGAATGGAAATATGTGTGGTAATAATGACAGGACTTTATGTTGCCAAACTACTCTGTGTCAATATCTGATATGTGCAATATGGAGAAAGCAATATATATATAAAATTACTTTCCCGAGCAGCCACAAAAGGATGGTCCCAGCACCAAGAATGCCATTACTTTATGCAAATCAACTATATATATATATAATGTAATGAGCATATATCTATTTATCTCTCTGAATATTTAATGGTATTATATATAATATGTAAATATATAGTAATATAACATACATAAATATATTTATAGTAATACAATAACATAATATGATGTATAATATAGAGGATATAAAATGGTATGGAAAACTAAATCTACTAAAGTTGAGAAGGCGGATAATTGTGACTTTTTGTGGTAAGGAAAGGTCTTCACCATTATATATTTTCATAGAGAGAACATACAAAGCATCTTTGATATAGAATCTGTGAAAGAGGACAAAAATGTTAAAAACACTGTGGTATATTAACAGCTATGCCATCCAATTCATTTATTATAATTCTCATTATAGTATTTTATGTATGTATATATACATTTTTATTATACATTATATATATTATATATTACATATCTTCAGAAAGCATAGGCTTTGAAACAAGGATATTATACATTTGGTTTATCTTCATAAAGAAAAAGAATATTATTTTAGGCAGTTTCAAATACTTCTCACAGTTACCCTGTGGAAAACTTCAAGAGAGATTATTGGAAGTCAATTGTGTAAAGGTACATGGATATCCAATCGAATAAAGAGCGGTGACCGCCAGAGAACTTATCAACTACCTTTTTTTTTTTTTTCGAGACAGGATTTCTCTGTGTAGCCCTGGCTGTCCTGGAACTCACTCTGTAGACCAGGCTAGCCTCGAACTCAGAAATCCGCCTGCCTCTGCTTCCCAAGGGCTGTGAGTAAAGGCGTGTGCCACCACTGCCCGGCTATCATATCAACTACATTCTAAAGCCAATGAAGAAACCATTATTACCCAAAGAACAAATTACAGAAAATCTTCTCAAGGTGATCACTGCAGCAGAGGTTTTGAAGTCTGAAACACCTGGAAGAGGACAGGTCTGGAGGTAGGGAGTACGAGAAAAGATTGATTAAAGAGAAATGACTCTTATTTAAGAACAAACTCTGGTGTGCTGCTGTACAGTAGCATCAGTAGAGATAACGCATTTTGAGACACTGTAAGAAAGGATTGAGAAAGTCTACACTAGTGATGGTAAATATGTGACGAGACAGAGAGCTGTTGACCTGATTTGCATATTGAGCAATATCCATGTATCAGGATATCACAGCCATTGCATTAACACAGATAACTTTTACTTTTATGTACCAGTTAAAATAAATTTTACTCAAAACATGCCATATACACTTAAGTGATATATCCTATAGGGTTTGATCCTATCCTGTGAAATAACATGAATGGAAACAGAGATCACTTGATGAGGTGAAAGATGAATGCCCGAGCTTAGGACTCCATTCTTAAACTAAATATCAAAAACGAATTTGAGGATTCCTAAGTAGAATGGGGGATTATGGTCTGAGATGGAGACAGACTGAACAATCTCCAGTTATAGCTCGAAAGAAGATGCTCTGGGGACGAGACAATAATAATGTCTTAATATTTCAAAATTCTGAGGAGAGAATTTTGATTCTTTTTCTCCATTTGAAAATAATGACTGTTTGGGGAGGTAGGTCTAAGTACCTACCTTGTGTTACATCTTCATGCGTGTCGCCATTTATAGAAACACACAGGATATCATGACTCCATAATAATGCATTTTATTGTTTATCAGTTAAAGGAATTTTAATTGGTAAAAGTGGTTAAGGAGGGAATAGAAAGTGATGACTGTCACAAGTTAGAGTGCATAAGGAACCCACTTGCTACATTTAACATAGGATGACTACTTCCACTCCCAGATACACAAGTTGTGCCATCCAGTGTTTCTCATCTCTGTCCCCGTTTGTCCTTAATTGGATCTACATCAACCCCTATTCCTAGAGACAAGTCGGATGCTTTGATCTTTCCAGTTGCCTTCCAGCCATGCCTCTCGATGCTCTTTTCTGTCACACATGTCCATCTTCATTGCTTCTGTTTCCCAAGCAGGATGATTCATCGTTTCTTAAAATGCTGCCACTGCTCGACAACCTCATGACAATCTGCACTCTGGATACTCACGGCACAGTTGAGAGGTGCCAAGTTCTGCTGCAGTGACAACTGATTCTATAAAGCTCTGTTGGATTCGGCATTGACATTTTACTGTGTCTGGGTCTTATGCTTCGTTTTAACACAGTGTCTCAAATGAACAGGTTAATCAGCATCTTTAAGACTAACACATTATCTTCAGCGACCTTACAACTTTCTTATTGATCTCTGCTCTGTCAAAGACAGCTAGTTGTTTATGGGATGTTCTTTCTCCATCATTTTGCCTCTGTAATATTAACTTTGCCCATTGCCAGTTTTAAACACCTGACAAATTCTCATTGAGCCTTATTTTTGCTTTTGTGATTTGTGATTACTTATATTTATACATAAATAATTTTAAGGGGCATTGTTTTGCTTCTTCAAAACTTCTACACCAACCAAACTTATTATTTACATTATATCCTGAGTATCCTTACAAAGCTCTAGTAGATGGTGGAACCATGTGATTTCTAGACATTTTATAACTCAATGGCAGTGAAGAATTAGACAGGTTTTACTAAAATTTCATGGGCCAGCTTTTGGGGTTTAAGATACTTTTAAACAGCCAAAGTCAGCTAAATTTTTGAGTCTATATTTCTATAATTATAGTTAAAAGACTGTAGTGTTTTTGATTTTACTGCATAACAAAAATAGTATTTTCTATTTCCTATCATGTCCTCAAAAAAATTACAGTGATTCTAGAACAATGTGAGAATGGGAAATGAAGATTCAGACAAAAGGACAAGACAGACATGGAACACAATGACTGTTCCAATGGGAATTTATGCAGACTTATTGTAGAGATGAACCAAGATGGTGGGCAATATTATGATAATTAAAAAGAGATGAAAATATTTTAATACCTCTTTGGTCCTTCTTGTAAATATTTATGCTCTGACATTTTTCAGACAAAAGAAAATGTATTTATTATGTGTCAAGCACACACGCCAACTTAACTGTAGAACTAAGGGCAATTGTGTGATTATAGTCTAAAGGTGACAACATGATTATTTATCTTCCTCTTCCTTTTAGTAGAAGATGCCAAACTATTTTCTTCATATGTAATTATCAAATATATTCGTCTCTTACTAGCAATGTAATAATGTGCTTATTCACTACATTGAATCAATGTTAATATAGATGGCATTAGGTTATTTATTTTCATTTCCTTATAATATGTAAATGTAGCAGAGCTCTTCATGACTGGAATCATATTTCTACCATACATATTATCCAGTAAAAGTTTCTCTAAACTCTACATCAAGGAGTGAGGCTTTATTTCATAATATGTTATATAGTATATAGTCATCTTTGTTTCTAAGGATATATATATATATATATATATATATATATATATATATATATATATATCAGCTATTCTATTTCATTTTTAAAATGGAAGAGACACTTTCAGCAAGTCTAGGGTAAATTTATATACAGTTATGGGATTGATTTGGGTTTCTTTTGCTACCAGTAAAGTAACAGTTTTGAGTTTGGGGGGTTGTCTCTTCCATCAACTGCTAATAGCTTTTTGTTTAATGTATCTTGCCAAATTCATGAACTTCCCACCAAAAAGGGGAGATATTGGAGGAGACAGTGTGAGAAAGCAGGTATAGGCATGATCATATTTCATTGTATATGCATATGAAAATAAATTTATTAAGGAAAATATGTTCAGTTTGATATTTGTTAATTATTGCATGTGGAATTTTTAGACACTGAAGTATTAGTGAAGTACCTTGTACTACAACTTAAAAATCAATCAAGTAAATGCCTCTTTAGATTCTTATACTTCATAGATAATAGGCTGATAAAACCCAAAGAGGCAATGATATAACGTGACAAGAATGAATTTATTTTTATTCTTAAAGGCCAGATTATGGCATTACCTATTTCCTTGATTTTACAAAGAGGAGGCCAGAGGACAAAGAACTTGAAAGGAACTTCCCAGTCTTCAGGCATGAAAAGATTTTTACTGGGCATAGCGACCTTTTCCAGCTATTAAACTATTTGCTAGAGCAGAAAGAAACGTGAATGCATTTATTGAATACAAACTGTTCTGCTAGTGTGGTATAGATTTATAAGAACATTAATTCAACAGTATTGAGTCAAATGGAAATCTATCTTGGTAAAAGAGGAAAAAAATATCAAGTTAATTAGTAGAATAAAGCGAAATAAACAAAATCATACACAGCCACAGCATCAATGGAAAGCAGAGGAATAATAAAATACAAGGAGTGATTATGGAGAGTTTAAAATCTTTTACTGAATCAATCAGTCAAAGCAAGAATAGGCTAGCCAATGTCTGTTACGCCTTCAGTTGATGCTGAACTATGTAGCTCTAGCTATCCCTTGCCTTACCAATTGGCCTGTTCATTGTTTCTAAGGTATCAGCACAATTAGGATATTTAAATAAAATGGTGGTGGTGGGGGGGACAGAGTTTCAGTTGTTTGTAACACGTATGGTAAAAAAGGGAAATATCAGTTGGCAAATATATGATCTGTTTGATTCTGTGAATGTAGGTTTTTTAGCAAAGCTACATCCATTCATTTATAAGTTATCTATTAAGGCTGTCAAATTCAATTAGTCAGTTTCCTTCTTAGGACTGAACTGAGTTCTTATGACAGACCCCACCTGGACCGCAAAGTATAACAGATTTGCTTTTAATCCTTTACAGAAAATGTTGACTAGAGCCTGGTCTAGGGGAAAGTTGTGCAGAGTACTTTAAAGATGTTTACTTTTAGACGAAGACAAGTGTGACATGAAAATCTCTCATTCTAGCCATTCAAGGAGTTAATTGATGATTGGCAACCTAGAGATTAATATGTGTGTGTTGTGATATTATAATTATATCATTTAGTTCTATATATGTTTCTCTATATATAATCTAGTCTATATAATCTCTCTCTCTCTCTCTCTCTCTCTCTCTCTCTCTCTCTCTCTCTCT
>NW_021620841.1:5329531-5363357 GCF_004785775.1 Grammomys surdaster
TCTCTCTCTCTCTCTCTCTCTCTCTCTCTCTCTCTCTCTCTCTCTCTCTGTGTGTGTGTGTGTGTGTGTGTGTGTGTGTGTGATGATAACCAAACAAGTTGGTGTGGTTTTTTCCTGTGGGAGATTATTTTCCTCATTAGGGGCTGAGGTTATGGACTCTCCCCTTGCTATGCTAATGTCTACTCATGGCATCCTTGCTCCAGTCATATTTTGGCCATAATTTTAGAGACACTTCATGGGTGTAGCTTCATTTCTAGGAGAAGTATTTCACAACGACTTCTTGTTTCTCTGGCTCTTAGAATCTTCCTGCCCCCTCTTCCACCATTATCCCTGAACCTTAGGTGCAGGAGCTGTGTTGCAGATGTGTGGATGGCATTTGTTTTGATAATAAACGTTAGCATCATGATCACGATGGGATTTTCTACCTTGAAGGCTGAAGGTGGGCATAGGATCATGGAAAGTTCATCCTGACTCCCAGCGCTCTGAGCTGGCTCTGTGAGCTGCCACAGTATTGGAGAGAGTAATTTCGTGCATCCTTTAAGGAATGTCCATCAGTTGTGCATTTTTATTTTTCCTCATTTTGATGAAAATAGAATATTTTTCCTTCTTTCTCTTCTAATGTTGTTAGATTCAGGAGATATCTAGTGGTACTTTTTTTTATACATATTTTAGTGCGATGTTAAATATCACCCTCAACAATTTGCTTACCAATAAAGTGACAACTTGTGGTATTCAATGCTTTCACCAAGTTAAGGATTAAGTAGTAACTTTTAATATGATTCCATCACCTAAGGCTTTGAAATTTTCTCCATAAGACTCAAAAGACTAAGGATTTCCACCACCATGACAGTGGAAGCTGCCCTTATTTGCAGTTCTTTCTTGATAGGAAAGTATCCAAGCCCTTTTTCTTTGGGGTATGGGATCCATGGCATAGCTCACAAGAAAAAAAATCCATCTTCCCAAAATAACTCTCTCATCCTCAATTATTTTATATCCTTGCAATATGTGAGGAGTTTATGAATATTTAACTAGTTCTCAGGAAAGAGTTGAAATACATGCATAATAATCTTTCTCTGAATATATCTGGAATCTCATATGTAACTGTGGGGGGCTCACAAGAAAACTGGGTGAGTTTCTTTTAAACCTACCATTTTGTTGACCTACCTGTGTGGCAAACCATGGGCCAATAAGCACTCCAAGTCACTTTAGTGACTGCTACTGAATTCTTGACATAACAATTACATTTGACCTGCCCATGTTTCTCTTTAAATACAGCCACATTATAACTTCATGGTGAGAATTTAATGGCGATAACATATGTGAAAGCTTCTTTTTATAAGGTGCCAGACACAATTTTAATGCGTATGTCCTCCCATATGCACATCATAATATACATACAAAGCCATTCCTATCAGGATTCTCAAATATATGGCTTGTAGATTGGGCTCAGTGTGCAATAATAACTCACTGTAACTTGTTATATATCTCTATATATCTTTTTACAGTCCAGTAGCTATCTCCTTCCTGGTCTCTAACTCAGTCCTCTGACTGTTCTTCATTCCATTCTTCCTCTCCTGTCTCCAGGAAGATGTCCCCACTCCCATGCCACCCCAACCTGCCAGACCTCTCCACTCCCTTGGGTCTCAAGTCCCTTGAGGGTTAGGTGCATCTTTTCTCACTGAGGCCAAACCAGGCAGTCCTCTGCTATATACGTATTGGAACCTCAGATCATTAAGTGTATGCTACCTGGTTGGTGGCTCCTTACTGTCACTTGTAGAAGAAACCTCTTGACAAGATTTTAAATAATTTGGTCACAGATTTTTTTCCCTACTTGTTTCATGTGTGTATTCTGATCTGGATAGCCACAATGGGAACTTACACATGAAAACTTTGTCCCCCAAACAAACTCAAAGTTCCTTTTCTCTCCAGATAGTAATGAAATTGCCACAATGTTATACTTGCTTTTCAATTTTATGTGTAGACTTCAGTTATGGAAACCAAAGATGCAGAAGAAATACTAGTTGTAAATTTAAATGAATACCCGTTTAAATGTAGCAAGCAATTTGCATTAGAAAGAACTTAAAGTCAACATTATTCAGGTAGTACTATGGTTCTTGAGGGTAGCCATTTTTATAAGCTGGTCTCAGAGAATTCATGTGCACAGAATGGATGGTGGATGCTAGTTTGAGCAGCTCCTAGTTCGGGAAATAAGAAAACCATTCAAGGCTAGAGCATAGCAAGCAGCATAATAAAACCAGTTTATAGGCAAAGAAAAATTCACACCGAAGGAAAGCAGGCCAATCTATTTGAAGGAACTGAACAGGGCATATTTGCTGGCACAACAGAGGCAAAGATCAGTCAGAGGGGGACCACTAGGGACCTCAGGCTGAAGGGTTAGGAATTAATATGGCAGTCACCAGGGCACTCTTCCCTAAGGGTCCTTGAGTGGAAATGTCCTGATGAAAATGGTGCTTCAGAAGGATTATTCAAGCAGCGGGGGGTCGATGGCCTGATGCAGTCAGGGAGCATTTATACCTTACTACATCTCTGAAACATTGCACTCCGCCACCACTATAAGAGACCACGGTGATTACAAAGAACTATTTTCGAAACGCCCTGCGAATATTTCATCTGAGCTCTTTGCCAAGGGATTTCTTTTCCCTGTCCTTGTCTCTTATCTTCATACTTTAACAAATGCCCTGCCACGGGCAGGGATGAGAACCACCCTCATTTGTTTTCTAACGCTTGTGGCAGATTGATGGAAACTGGTAGATTTTAAGTCACTTCTCTGGGTTTTCCTGGTAGGGCCTAAAAACTGTGACAGGGGCATTAACCTTAGGCATGAGGAAGCGATACTTACTTCATTCTCTCTCAATTCAGAGCTTCTCCTCGGCAGGGAGAAAGCAAACCATGTATATTATTTGAAGCAATTCTGTGATTTATCCACCGGGTACTGACCTACAATCAAGTGAACTTTGCTTAAAACCTCTGAATGGATTTTTAACTGCTGCTGTGGGGCAAAGGGAGAGACGTTCATGTAGCTTCCTTCTCAGAAGCAAACGTGTCTAAAAAAAGTTTTCCCAAATACCCAGGAAAAATACTGAATCTTTAACCTCACATTGACTTGTGCTTCCTTTCAAAACTATCGGAAAAATCTTAGCTTCTTCTTTTACCAAAACTCTAGAAATTCACCCAAACCTAGCAGCGTTCTCGGAATCTCTTTAATTTAAATTTATGTCACAGAATTATATGCTATTGTATTTTCATGAGTAAAGAGACAAATTCACCTTAAGTTATACTCAAAGCTTGCTCACGTGAATTTTAGCAGAGAATTGAGATGTGAGATCATTTTAGGAAATTCTCATACTATATGGGGTTTGCTTGTCAGATTATATCCTTCTGCTAACAAAACCCCATGAGTTTGAGTGATGGATGGTGTGGTGAATCAACTTTCTACCAGTAATTTTAATTTGTTATTGACAAATTAAAATTTTTTTTCATCTCATTTTGGTTTCCAAAGCAGCAGATTAACATCTTGGGGGGATGTGACTATTCCAATACTCTAACTTCATATCACTTCATCTTCTCAAATGTAATCATAGAGAAACGAATCAAAAACAGTTTTAATTTGAACTTTAAAAAAATGCGTTGCAGCTTGAGAATGAAGACATCTTCAGATGTCATATTACAGGATTGAGTATCAGGGACACTGGAAGTGGCAGAGCTACTTCACAGCAGGACATTTCTGGGCACTGTGTCAGGGGCTGTCAGTTTGGGGAATGCCATGTGGAGTGGAGCCTGGCAGGCAGAGGACGGAGAAGGAAATAGGCTGAACGATGGAAACTGACAAGCGTGTAATCCAGAATATGATTGCTCTCCCACACTGCCACAGGTAAATGTTATGACCAGCTGAGTGACTGGCGAAAGCGGTGGGTAATTGAGATCTTAACAAGGGTAGATATACCGTACATGGAAGGGATGCTTCATTATAACAAGGCTAGAAAAACATTGTTCGTGTCTAGGCATTGGCCATAAATATCGAAATTGGAATGAGTTGGGAAGTAATAATAAATAGCAATTATTTACTTTTCCCTCCCAATCTATCAACTCAATCTAATTGCTTTACAGGGGATCTCATTCAAATTTCACTGCCAACTCATGGGGTATTTTATTAACATTAATTTTTATATGGCGAAAGTAGACTGGAGAGAAGTAATATGCTCTACTATAACAAAGATATTACAGTATATAGATAGAGTCTAAAAGAAAATGATCAACATATGAACAATAAAAATAACTATATATTTCTATGTATGTATATTTTTATTTAGCAAAGGAAATGGGGAAATTTATGATATACATGATACACATATTCTCATGTATATTTTTGTTATACATTGTAAGTAGTGGACTAGGTTGTTTAGTTAAGGTATTTCCTAACACAGTGTTGACAACATGATTTGGCTTCTTTTAGTAAAGCAGATGCATTAAAAAAAATACCTACTGTGCAACCAGAGCCAGAACTTGATTTGGCTATTGATTCTCAGTCTGTACAATTTACTCTGGGAACTGGGACAAAGTAGTGAAGGGATACACCTTCCAGAGAGATTGGGTGTGTAACTTACGGGTCCAGCCAACCTTGTATGTAGCCAGTGATGCTCCAATGTCAAAGAGGAGAAACAGAAATGAGATGAAATACAGGACTCCAGGGATGATCAAAGTATGGCAGGGCCTAGATCTATTTTGCTGATATAAAGTTGCTGTTGCTGAAGAAAAAGGGAGAATGACTCTAGTGGAGACTTGGAAGACCAAAAGTCTACCATAGGACCAGAGGACACACTTCCAATGTGCTAGGAAACTGTTCTAGATAGAGAAGACAGAGCCACAAACACACCTGGGAAAGCCAGGCCTAGAGTATGAATAGAAACATCATCCAAGAAGACATTCAGATGCAAATACAAATATGGATATGATCAAGATAATTATTCATTAAGCAACTGCAAATTAAAAGCACCATGAGATAGATCTTACAAGTATGATAAAGTTTACAAGAGGTGATCACAAAAATGTTGAAATGTGGATTGTCCCTGACTCAATATTTGTGACCGGGATCCCAGATTTGTATGTTGAAACTTAATCCCTAATACTATCATATTTCCAGAGAAGGGGCCTCTGAGAGACAATTATTTCACTAAGGGGACATTCTCATGAATAGATTTAGTTCTAAGTAGAAGTGACCACAGAGCAGTATGTCCCCGATTCCACTATGTGTGGACAGAAAATACTGACTATGGGTATATCTGGAAGTAAGATCTCATTGAATATCGACTCTGTGCCTTAGTCTTGAACTTCACAGCCTATAAAATTGTGAGAAATATAGTTTTGTTATTCAAAGCATACCCTGGCTCTTTCCTAAAGAATCCCAAATGGACATTGATATTGATGAGCTAGAAATTCTTCCATTGCTGATAGAATACAAAGTGCTGCAACTATAGTGAATACAATTACTGTCAGAGTTATGGATAGTGTTTACATTAGATACAGTCCTTTCTTCTCCTAGGTACCCAAGAGAAAATGAATAAGTCAGCTCTTACACTTTTGCTTTATACATGAATGCCCATGGTTGCTTTATTTGTAATAGTACAACATTGAAAAGGAGCCAGCTATCTACCAAAGGAAAAAAGAGAGAGTGTGATACATCCATTAAATTGAAGTTTGGTCTGTGCTTTAAAAATACCTAATGTGTACAATACAAATTGTATTAATCCCAGAATAATTATATTGAGTCAAAGCCAAAAAGAATATAAATTATAGAATTCTACTTATATAAAACTATTTAAAATGCTAACCATCATTACAGAAGAAAATAAGTTGTCACCAGTATTGTGGGCAGGGTACCCACAAGGAGGTTGTAAAGGCATAAAAATAAAGTTTTGGTAGTGATTGATTTGTTGCCGTGGTGGTGGTAATGGCTGCTCGGTATATGCATTTATCAAAATACATCATGTCAATTTCTATTATTAAATATGTATGAAAATTTCTCTACCAAGTGTGCTTCAATAAAGTAGTAAGTCTAAATTCATAAGACTCATGTGTTTCTTCTCCTTAAGTACTTTTCCAAGTAGCACTTTAATATAATACAATGAATGCTACATTGCTACAAATATACATCCTTCTAACTGTATCTCATTTCACTTAATATATTTCCATTATATTATATAAAACAAAATTAGTGAAGCAAATACTTTGGGTGTTCAGAGAATCTCCATTTATTTTATAATTCATTGAGAAAAGTAAGGTACTTGTATTTAGTATAATTTCATGTTTCCCAATTTGCTTTTATCTTTGTTAACACTGGTTAAAAAGTAAAATGTTCACAGTGGAGGGTTAGAGAAGTGACCCATCCAGAAAAGTGCTCACTTTGTATGTACTTTATGAAATTGATCACCATTATCCACATAACAAGCCAGACGTGGTGAGTACTAAGGACTCAGAGACAGAAGGATCCCTTGGCCTGGCTTACCAGCCAGTCTAAACTACTGAGTGAGATTTAGACTGGTAAGACATCTTGCCTCAAATGAGGTAGGTGCATTTCTAATGGTGATACCTGAGGTTGTCCTCTGGCCTCTACCCACTTTCACACATATGAATTGGGGGACACACATGAACATGGTCACACACATAATCACATACCTACACAATATTAAAAAAGCATACAAAGTGATACAGATATTGGAGAAATATCTATTATCTGTGATAGATACTGATAACAAACTGACGTTCATCTTATAGTTTCTTCCTTTATATAATTTTGATTTGATTGTATTTCTCGATGTTTATGAAGCTCTGTGTGAAGCCAAAGGATTCGATCTTGTGATAAAGTTATTATAGATGAAAATGATGTATTCACAAATATCCCTCTGTGCAGTCTTCCATGGCTCATCTCTTTCCTGGTCTGAGTTTGGATATAAAGTGCCTACAACAGCCTCCAAGGTCGTAAAAGATCATGTATCTCCAGGGCTTTAAGTTGGCCCCAAATATACCTCATATATGAATTTCTAGAGTGTGTGAGAGGGCCAGCATTACAGATCCAAAGTTGCAGGATCTCCTTGACACAGGGCATCAACAGGATACTGAGAAGAGTCCCAGTGAGGAGCCAGTAATTATAGTATAGCAGAAGCCAGAGGCCTTGAACCGGACCCATGATACATGGCAGTGAACATCTGCTAGTAAAGACACGTGTACAAAAATGTATACAGTGAAACACACTGTGACACACTACACCTTCCACTATGAGATGGTTTCTATGCTTTGTTTTATTTTGCTTTTTTTTTCTCCTCTCTCTTTTGGAGTTTCAAGGGAAGAAGGCAGGTGTAAAGGAGGGATTGGGAAGCATGGTGCAAAACTCACAGAGTTAATAAAAAGTTAAGACTAACAAACAATAAGAGATCATGTCAATAAGGATTAATCCTAGTTCCTTATATATTACTATGAAGCATCTCTTTAGAGATGTGAAGAACATCACTAGGTTGGATTTGAATGAGAGAGAAAACACAAGACTTCCTCTAAGCTAAAGTAAATACATTCCTCATGTTTTGATCATGTTATTTTATTGCAGTAACAGAAATGTAACTAATGTAAGCATAATACTGTGAAGTGTATTAAATTTTAAATGAGAACATTGACTTTCAAAATCAATGTGGCTGGATTTAAAGGGAAGACATATATATATATATATATATATATATATATATATATATATGTATATATGTATATATATATATATCAATTTATATAAAATTTATGTATCAATTCATATATATTAACTTATGTATTATATATATTAATCAGGCTCATTTTTCATATTTTTCATTTCTGCTATACTCTGACTCCTCTCATTTCCATGATATTGGAACAAAGGAAGGAGGTATGGGTATTAGTGAAGAGGATAAGAGTGTTCTGAATATATTGAATTAGAAACCAGGACGACAGCAGAGGCAGTAGCAATCAATGACTTTAAAATTACTTACAAAGATTGAATTAACAGAGTGGCACATTTGTTGATATTACGTGAATAAGCAGCTAGACCTATGCTCAGAGATATTTAAATATTTATTGTCCACAATGCAGTTTAAAGACTTTGGTTTTTTTGCTTTTCTTTATTGAGCCAACAGAATATATCTGAGTTTTAATTGTCAATGAAAGCATTAATTTTCCACAACTTCTAAAATGTCTCTCGATTGTTTTGTCAAAGGACTGGGCGACATATTCCCGGGCACGCATACTTCACTTCTATGTTCCTAGGGACTTGCTTATTTCCTATTTTCCACAGAGATGCACATTTTCAATGTTGATTCCTTACGATTTGTAGCCTATTTTTCCTATCTGATACACTGTACAGTACCGGAGTCTGCTTCCCGAGGCAATGAATCAACCTGAAAGGTTATCTGTCAGTCATACATGCCCCGTGGTGACAAGGCCTGAACCACTTAGGCCTTTTAATTTCCTGATGACCAGACATGCAACACAGACAAGCTTGAGATACACTCTGGGATTTCTGCAGAGAATTTCACTGTAAAAATCAATCTGGGCAATCAGAGGAGTAACCAGTATGTCAGCAAGAACTCAAGTTCGGCACTTGGACTTGAGCTCTCTGCCATTTACTTGGGTGTAAATTGGAGGCAATTGCCTTTCTAGAGGCCCCCAATCTCTCATCTATGACGCAGTGGTAACTTGCAGAGAGATTACTAGACTTATGAAGAGTAACGGAATTATGTTGTTAAACGGAAGCTGTGCTTCTTTTTATTAAGAGACATCATTTTCTTGATTGCTCTTCATGTTATTTTGTTCTTGAAGTTACCATTTGACTACAGCATTTCTCCCTTCCTTTCCTCCCTCTAAACTCTCCCATGTACCCCTTTATGCTCTTCTTTAAATCCATGCCTTCTTTTGCTCACATAGAATTATTGCGTGCATGTGTATAAAGTAAGATTTATAGGTGAAAGACTTGAGTTTTCACTGGAGAGTTCTTTTAGCCTTTTGCATACCTAGGAGTTCTCCAGAATACATTTGTCTCATGTCTGTGGGGCTTCCAGGTGAGAGAGACATGCCCTGTGCAAGCTAGATCATCCAGGTAGTCTCAGATGGACCCCAAAAACTCAAGATGGGAACTGAGTCAAAATTACCCTTTAGTTGGTAGAATCTGGCTTAAGGATACTGTTTATCTGATGAGCATAATTTAAAAACATGGACTAGTGAGGTGACATAGCAGATAAAGTCACTTGCCTCAGACTCTGGTGACCTGAGTGCAATCCTTGAAGTACACATGGTAAAGAATATAATCATCCTCTGACCTGCATGTGAGGTGTGACACACACATACAATAAATAAATATCAAACATTCTACATTAATAAGAAAATTACAATGCTAACATCAGTTTAAGTTTAAAAATCCTGTTATAACAGGAACAAGTAAACTCCTGTCCAGAACCACAATTCTATCAAAGGAGAGAGTTAGATACTCTTTTTGTCTGGCTGTCCCTTGAGCAGAGGTATGACTGCAGCTGTACTTCACAACTAAACCAACAAAGACATGAACTTTGGAGTGTGTTACAGGTGGAGACTGGAAGAAGACATTTTTAACACATAAAATGCTTGCTCCTGGCATCAACGTTCACGTACATATTCCTAGTGCTTAAAACGTGTAGTTTTGTACTTAAATGTTTCCTGTAACACCAATAAACAGGTTGTGATTAGACCCTTTCATTTATTTGGATGTCTTTTTGTAGCAGATACATGTTGATGCTGCCTGCTTGGAAGAAAATTCATCAATAATTATTAAAATTTTGAAAGTGATGTTTTTGGATAAAAGGAATATATGTTATAAAAGTGTTCACTCTTGGTCATAAAATAGTTATATAAAAATATTTAATGTGTAATCATCACTAAGTGTACAATTGAATATTTGTTGTGTATATCATGCATACACAAAAATACTCATTGCATATCAACATCAAAAGATGCAGTATACAGTTATCAAAAACAATTAGGTGCGCACATGCTAACACAACCCATTTGCCATAATGTAGTACAATATGTAAAGGAAAATGTTAAAAATAAATATATTTATATATGTGTCAGGACTTTGGTTTTTTATGTATACATGAGAGTCTGTATACATGTGTGTGTGCACATGTGTGTGTGAATGTACACAGAAGTACCGAAGAGGGTGTAAATTCTTCTGGGGCAGATATGACATACAGGTGGTTAGTGCTAGGATATGAACTCAGAACCTTATGATTGAGTCCTAAGTACTCTGAGTCACAGACCTATCTCTCCAGTCCCACGGATATAGTTTATCTTGACTATACACTGGCTAAAAATGTACATATGAAAACAACTACTGTAACTGTATATTTCCTGTTTACTTAACTTTGTGTGTGTGTGTGCATATGTATGTGTGTGTGTATAATGTTTCAAGTAGTCAAAACCAAAAAAATCAGAAGAAGTAACTATTTCAAGTAATATATATATATATATATATATATATATAAGCACAACTCAAAGATACAAGGGACTATCACTATAGCTCAGAATTTTGTTTCTATGACCTTATATCTGCTACCTTAGCTTGAATTTAGAAGTTTCATTCCTTGTCCTGGATCGAGTTGTTCCACTACAAACTCAGTTAGTTTATTCTAACTTTAGTGTATTCTAACAAAATTCTAAAACTTCACAACTGGGGATGCCGTGATCTCAATAGCAGGCAAAAGAAGGGGGTTGCAACTATGGATCAGTTTGGGATACATGGAGAGTTCTAAGACAGCCTGAGTTACATTTTAAGACTCTTCATCAGAAAAAGGGGGAATTAAATAAAATTGCTTATCAAATTTCTGTGTATTAGATCTCAATCTCTAGATTTCTAGATTTCTGCACACACTTCTAAATGACTTTTTAAAAAATATTCTTATGTTTCTTATCTTCTATTTAGCTTCTTCATTCTTCATTCTCAATCCCTAAGATTGAAATTCCTCCAAAATATTTCTCTTTTGCCCTTGCCTTGTCCAAAGACCAGGAGCTTCTATTAAATTTTGTATTGACAAACTCAAAAATAAAATAAAATAAACATATTTCTTGAATCTCAAACATAATTTGAAACCAAACCTTTACAACTTGTTCAAAATAGTTCTTTAGCATTCTTCTGTATAGGTGTCCATTACACATTCATTCACAAAATCCTGGAATCCCAACCAGCAATCAACTTTAGCCTCTTATTTGACTCTAAAACTCACTAGTGTTCAAATCCTGTCTGTCCCATGTCTGAAACATTTAGTCAGACACCCTATGGCCAGCGTCTCTGTCAGAGCATCAGTAGGTTCACTGGTCCACAGAGCCATCCATTTTAAAGTCCTTTTGTGCTCACCAGGATTTCTCATTAACATCATCTGATCTTTTAATAGTCTCTAAACTTATAAGCAAATTTCTTGTTATTTGTCCTCTTTATGTAGGATTAGGCTGACAGACAGAAACTACTGAGGGAAATGAATCAAAAACTATCTTCCCAGATATCTGAGCATGTTCATTCACCTTTGCTAAAGCTTTAATCAACTACCGACTTATTCTTAATTGTCCTCAAACTTTTCTTGGGAGATAAATGTCGCTCTTGAAGTCTCTCAGCAAATGTTTTCTATTATACAATTCAGTATTTTAAAAACAACACTAGTCAGGCAGTGTTGTTTGAATCCATCACAAGAGAGATTATGGCCAGATCGCCTACCTCTATGCTATGAAGTCCAAGACTTCATCAGTATTTATAAAAATATCACTGGGCCCAGTTCCATTAGCAGTTGACCTAAACTCAGCATCATGATTGCTCTGCAATCTTATTCATACTCCCTTCATACTTCAAATGAAATCTAGGAATCATAAATTGGTTTAAAGCAGGTATCTGAGGGATCACCACATTTGAGATTCACTATTTAAGCCACAAATGAGGCAAAAAGGTAATTCTTTTATGAAGTCAGTTTCGACTCTTAAGGAGGAGCAAGGACAGCCATCTGTAAGACTTCTTTTTGAGCCAAATGCTTGTCTAAATGTAGCCATTCACTCTCTGTACTTTCCTTTGCTGATCAAAGTCTCATTATGACCTCTACAAAGAACCCCAACATCAAGAACAACACCTAGATCACCTTACATTTCACTCACAATCTACCTTTCTATCCCATTCTCCAACATAATTCAATTGTTCCATATTTTCACATTGGTAACATTATTGATGATACAGTTTATATAGCTATTACAGCTCTTTACATTTATTTTAGGTATTTGAATGCATGCCACAATTTTATAATTTATTATGTCCATCTTCTTCCCAACTTGTTTCATAGTATATGCTTTAAAGTGAGTTAAGAAAAATAGCTTTCATTAGAACATGAGGTATATTTAAATGAACTTCACCCAATCAGGCATTGTCTTCTTAACTGGTAAAGCTCTTGAACTCCTTCCTAATTAAGAATTGCATATATGGTTAGTTATTTAAATTTTATCTGGTAAACCCAATTAAAATTATAGAAAAACCGAGGGTTTTTGAATTTTAAGTTTTGCTACATAGGCTTTTGCTTGAGTACTATAAAGAATGACACCAACCATTTATTAAATCAGAATATAACAAGCATTTTTAAATGAAGGCTTTGATAGAATTTTCAGGTACTTCTTTTCTAAGTTCCTTTCATCATGAGAAAGTATTTTAATGAAGAGACACATTTCACAAAAGAGACTCTATCCACAGTATCCAGGTCAGGTATAAAAACATTACTTTCCCATTTGCTGATGTATAAGGAGTATGTATGGGGTGGGGAGGGACCTAAAATATTTTGCTGCAATCTCATGACCTTTAAAAGACAGAATTCTACAAGTTTTGCTAAACTAGGGAAGTGGATTTCATGAAACAGTCTAACTTTATATTCTGATGCATCTCTGCAGTTCTAAAAGATGAAGTAAATGGTTGTCCAGCAGAAACTTCTACACAAACCTTCTGCATGAGTCTGTCTAAGCATTGCTATGAATCAGGGGCTGTGAGGGAACTATATTTATGGTGTACCCCAGAGTAACATCTTCACATATCCTGCTTCAGTGCAGCAGAGTCAGGAGCCAAGGTCAACTTCTTGCAGGAGGTAATATTGTTAGCATGTTTTTAGGTTTAGCCTTTATGATGGAAAGAGGACAAAATTAGAAAGGGAAGATGTCCTGGACAATTGGAGATATGAAGTCAAAAGCAAGTCTTGGTCAATTGTTTGGAAAGAAGCAGTACTTTTATTATTACAAGTGTTGTTGATGATGTTGTTGTTACCAAAAGAGAAATAAGGGAGAAAAGTAAAGAACTTCTCCAAGATTGAAGGAAATGTCATGATAAATAGCTTGAGAAGCAGACAACACTGGAATGTATTTCTAAATTTTGTAGAATGAAAGTAAATCACATCATCTCTAGAAAATTCATTAGATGCATAATGCATAAAATCAAAGTATCTAAGAAAAGGTAACTGTGATCACTAAGTATGAGAATTCATATAAAGTACATTTTATGATAATATTGTACATATAAAGTACATTTTACGATAATGATGGTGCTAAGATGTTTTGGAATGGAGAACTTAAGTACCCTGTAGCTGTAATTGTCTGAAGGAAATAGACTTAATCCCCTGGCTTCTTAAGAGACATTTATCCAAAAGTAGGTGTCATCAAGGAGTCCAGGGCTGACCAACAGTAAAGGAAGGAAGGTAGACAGACACTTCTGGATCTCAGAAACTCACTCCTCTTACATGGAATGTGAGTAAAGAAATGTGGCTGTGATCGCATCCTTTGACCAGAAGAAAGCATTTAGGAAGACAGCCTTGGGAAGGAGCCAACGTTGAACTAGAAGTGAATGTCCTTGAGGCCATCACCAAGCCGGCACTAAGCTTTCCTAAGACATGGACTTTGGCAATGGGAGTCGATATAATTCTTCATTTTAAAGCTACTTTGAGTTTTGTTTTCTATTTGCTTCAGCTAGATAAATTTCTTGCTGCTTTGTGGACTGATATCCCTAATGATCTCTCTGTTTGGTAACCATTTACCACAGCTACAGATAACGGGATGCCATGTCTTTGAGCAGTCCTGATATTGGTGACACCTAACTTCCTTAAAACCTCATTTCTAAGTAATCCTTCCTGACGGTGTCTGAAAAAACAAAGAACAAGATGACATTTCATCATATTTCCAATATAGCCCTGTCCCTCCACAGCTCAGTTATCATTTATGCTGACAGGTTTTAAGTCCTCTCTAGACAAGACTATATTTTGAATTCCAAAGTTATACATTTCGCTGTCTCCTGAAAGATCTTTACCTGAGACTTCATAGCTTAAGTCTACAGTAAAAAAAAATCAAGTGTTATTTTTTCCCCTCCCAGCCCAATTTTTCTTCCCTTATCCACTTCTTAGTCAGTGATATTGTTACTCAGTTCCCATTATTCTGTCGTCTTCCTGATTCATCCTTGTCAGTCGTCTTTAATAATGACCAAGTACTGTTGATTATATCAGCCAACCTATCATTTACCATAGTAATTGTTCCTGAATTTTTATGCTTCTATTGAAGCCAAGCTTTCATCATTTTTGATCTATCTATCAGAACATGAGCCTAATTTGTCAGAATCTCTAGGATCCTTTCATTTGAAGTTTTAATATGCTTGGTTGCTAGAGCCTATAGAATTTTATTCCTTAAAATGCGTGTCATGCCTGCCATTTTCTGTAGCATGTTCCTTGGTGAAAATTATGACAGGACTACAGGTTCATAAACTCTCTCTTCTCATTGGTTAACTTTACCAACATTTCCATTCATGGGCTTTTCCCATTCATGTTTCCAAACTACAATTCTTGGCCAATAACTCCTAGCCATGGTTCTATTAGGCTACCCATAGTATTTAATTGCCTTCCTTCTCCAGCTAGATGCTGAGATGTTCTTATTTATCTTGGGCATGCAACAGCTAGCTATGTGAACACTCTAAAGTGTTATTTTAGGCTTTCATACAATGTTGTTGAGTAAAGGGACAATTTGAAAACTTGTTAGAAATGATATCAAAATAATATATACTGAATTACGAGAGAGAGAGAGAGAGAGAGAGAGAGAGAGAGAGAGAGAGAGAGAGAATGAATTGAGTAGAACTGAGTACTGTTCATCTACTTACCATACGAATAGAGAAAGTAAACCTAAATTTGGCCCTCTAAATACCAATATAACAAAGATTCCAATCAACAAATGGACCAATGGAATAAATACACAGCTCTCAAGTGAAGTACAAATAGCTGATAAACAGACAAACAAAATCATTCAACAATTTTAGCCATTAGGGAAATGTAAATTTAATTGAGATTTCATTTCACCTTACTCCAAGTTGTTATTATTAAAAGAACTAGTAGCAACAAACACTGGTGAGAATGGAGGGGAAGAGAGCCATTTTACAGAACTGAGAGGAAACCAGTATGGAAGTCAGTACAGGGATTACAAAACTAAAAACAAAACTGACACATGGCCTAGCTATGTAATTTCCGGGTGCATCCTCCAGGACTCTAAGTCAACATGGCACTGAGATATTTGCACATTTATGTTTATCGCAGCACTATTATAGCCAAGTTAAGCCATGAGAAGAACAAGTAGAGAAAGTGTGGTACATATGATCAATGGGATTTTATTCAGCTATAATAACCAAAATTATGTCATTTGTAAACAAACAAACAAAAAACAAAACAAACAAAACAAAAAATGGATGCATCTGGAGAAAATAATATGTAAAATCTGCCTTAGAAATTCAAATATCAAGACTAGAGAAATAGCCCAGTAGTTAAGTATATCTGGGGCTGAGGCTGGTTCGAGCACAATGTGGTAACTCACAGCTAGCAAATAACAATTCACAACTGCTTCTAATTCCATCGAGTTCCAGGGTATACAATAACATCTTCTGCTCCCCACAAAGCCACAACACATGCATCAGACATATAAAGATACATAGAAAACAAATCTTCCTTTTAAAAAGAAAGAATATCAAATGCTGAATGTTTTTAAGTATTTATACACTAACTATCTGACAGAATGAAGAAGACTATCAGGAGGGGAAAGAGGAAAGCAGGAGGGAAGGCAAGGGAATGGTGGGGGACTCAACCCAAGTATATAGCATGTATATCTGATGATACCTTTACAGAACCAAGTTTTATGTAACATAATAATCTGCTAAATATAAAACTGAAAGCAGAGAATTTGTCTTTACAAGACATTCTGAAAATAAATTTGCATTCTCTAAACTCTGAAATCGTGACTACAATTTATACAACTTTCTTTAAGAATATATTGACTCCTTTTTTGTTGATACTTTACATCAAAATACAAATTTGAAAAGAACAACTTGTAAATATATAGACCAACAAGTAGGTAAATTAGTTTCTTATCATTCACTTTTTTAAAAAGTTATTTTACTGTATGGTTTTGGCTTCTTCCTCAAAAATCAAGTGTCCATAGCTGTATGGGGCTTTTTTTTTTCGGGTCTTCAATTCAATTCTATTCATCAACCTGCCTGTTTTTGTACCAATGCCATACAGTTTTTATTACTATTGCTCTGAGGTACAGCTTGAGATTAGGAATGGTAATTCCTCCAGAAGTTCACTTAATGTTCAGTGATCAACTTTGGCTGTCCTGGATTTTTTGTTTTTCCATATGAGGTTGAGAATTACTCTTTCAAAGTCTGTAAAACATTGTGGTGGAATTTTAATGGGGATTGCATTGAATCTGTAGATTGCTTTTGGTAAGATGGTCTTTATACTGTGATAATCCTACTGATCCAGGAGCATGGGAATGTTTTTGCATCTTCTGATAACTTACTCAATTTCTTTCTTCAGGGGTTTGACGTTCCTGTCATACAGATCTTTCACTTGCTTGGTTAGAGTTATACCAATATATTTTAGTTTTTTTGTAGCTATTATGAAGGTTGTTTCCTTAATTTCTTTCTATGCCTGTTTTTCCTTTGAATAAAGATAAGCTACTGATTTCCTTGGCTTAATTTTATATCCAGCCACTTTACAGAAGTTGCTGATAGCAGCTTCAGGAGTTCTTTGGTAGACTTTTGGGAGTTGCTTATGTATATGAGCATATCATCCACAAACACTGATACCTTGATTTCTTCCTTTCCAATTTGTATCTACTTGATCTCTTTTTGTTGTTTTATTTCTCTATCTAGAATCTCAAGTACTATATTAAGTAGATAAAAAGAAAGTAGGCAGCCTTGTTCCTGATTTTAGTGGGATTGCTTCATGTTTCTCCCCATTTAATCTGATGTTGGCTATTGGCTTGCTGTATATTGGTTTACTATGTTTAGGTATGTGTCTTGACTCCCTGATCTCTCCCAGCCTTTTAACATGAAGTGGTGTTAGATTACGTGGAAGGCTTTTTCTGAATCTAATGATATGATCATGTGTTTTTCTTTTTAATTTTTCCTCCAATTTGTTTATATAGTGGATTACATTGATGGATTTTCATATATTGAACCATCCCTGCATCCCTGGAATGAAGCCTACCTGATCTTGGTAAATGATGGTTTTGATGTGTTCCTGGATTCTGTTTGCAAAAATTTTATTGAGCATTTTTGCATTGAAGTTCATAAACAATATTGGTCTGAAGTTCTCTTTCTTTGTTGGTCCTTGTGTGGTTTAGGTATCAGGGTAACTATGGCCTCGTAGAATGAGTTATGTAGTGCTTCTTCTGTTTCAGTTTTGTGGAATAGTGTGAGAAGTATTGGTATTAGCTATTCTTAGACATTATGGTAAAATTCTGCACTAAAACCATCTGGCCCTGAGCTTTGTTGCTGTTGGGATACTATTAATGACTGCTTCTATTTCCTCAGGGGTTATGGGATTGATCTAACTGGATGTCTGCATGTAGAAGAAAGCAAATGTATACATATTTATCACCCTGCACAAAACTCAATTCCAAGTGGATCAAGGACCTCAACATAAAACTAGATACACTATATCTCATAGAAGATAAAGTGGGAAAAGCTTTGAAGGTTCAGTCTCCATGTGGGCCTCCCAACATCTGGAATGGAGGGTCTCCCTAAAGCTATAGTCTGACTGTGTTATTCATCTCCAAACAGGGCTGCCTTGTCTGGCCTCAGTTTAAGAGGATGTGCCTTATTCTGGCAGAGACTTGATGTGCCAGGGTGTGGGGAGTGGACACTGTCAGAGGAGAAGGGAGCATGGGAGAGGATTTCTGTGAGGGAGGACAGTATCTGATATAAAAAAAGATGAATAATTTAAAAACTTATTTTGTTTATTTGCCTGTCTGTGGGTGAGTATGAGTCAGAGTACCAGTGAAGTCCACAAAGGGTATTGGACTCCCTGTAGCTGGAGGTATAGCCAGGTATTAATTGCTCACTGTGGGTACTGAGACTAGAACTCAGTCTCTGCAAGACCAAGACATACTCTTAACCACTAAGCACCTCAAACATATAAATTGTGGATTTTAATGACTAATGAAATGTATGAATATAAATATCACTGGATAATTTTTGCACCTTATAATTATGACAGCATACTTAGTCAAGTGATATTTATCTGTCAAATTAAGCAGCCTGGCTATTTTCCTGAAAATATCAACAGAAGTCGTCTTCATTTTACATTCGAGGAAGGACACCATTTTCAGTAAATGGTTCTAAAGGAAACAAGGATCTGTATGAACAGATAAATTAAACTCTATACTATCTCTCATTTTAAAATTGTGTTAGAGACATAATACATTGTACAAATGTGTTAGAGACTCAAGTATAGCATTCAAATACATGAAACCACAAAAATCTCAGGGGAAACAATGGAAGGTATTTTGGAATGCAAGCAATGATGGTTTTTTTTTTATTCTCTGCTGAAATCATAAGTAATTAACACAAAGTAGACAAATGGCATTTTAGAAAAGAAAGATGATCGCTTGGCAGTGGAAAATCACCCTGAAGAGATGACCTAGTAAACCACTGAATGCGATGCACATTTATAATGATTAAATCCAAACTTCTAAAGGAAATAGTATCGTTGTTCATTCTCCAAATATATTTCTTTGAAAAGATATCAATAAATAATTTCTATGAGCCTACTTGTGCAAATGTAATTACACCAGTCTCAGTAGGAGTATTTTGGTGACCTATACACACAAAATTATCCTGAATTCAATGTTTATCTGCTGATGATAGACAACATCAACCTTAAATTCCTTGTTCTTCCAGTCTAACTGCCATAGATATACACAAATAGGCGTACCTCACACTTGGTCTGGAGAAACCTCTGGACCATATCTACATGATCATTTTTTAAGCAATGTTAATCAACATATTTAGGAGGAGTGATATTAATGCTTTGGTATTGACATAGTCATGAGATGAATCGTTGCTCTTATTCGACATTAGTAATGAGTTAGTTCAAGACTAATGTCACTTTAATAATTACAACTATACTCATTTTTATTGATTATTGTAAAGCTATATGTAAAATATTGTATCAAAAGTAATCAGTTATTTCTTTATGACTTCAATTTTCATTTACATTAACAAATCTTGTGATCAAAGCATTTACTGTCATATAACAATTGGAGTGTTCAAAACCCTTGGCGACTCTGTGGTAGCTGTTACTTGTCTGTGTAATACAGGAGTTGGTCCTTTAACCAAAGCTGTTAGAGCTAAGAACTGAATGTTTGGAATAGTGATTCATAGCTGGGTTTCTCTATGTGTTTGAATTTACCATGGTAACAAGGTACTTATGTAACTGTGTGCTGTGTTGCTTTAAAATTTACTGATGAGATTAATGATGAAATATTTAGATGATGAAAAATGGTAGAGTTAATGTCTCATTATCTTTATTATTTTTACTATGTTTCTATTCATGTTCTATAACTTCCTTCTTGTCCATTGCCATCAGAAAAGGATACATTATACTTATTTAACTTTACATATCTTAATCAAAGTGTAGACATCATTTTTATGCAGTAATTTAACTCTAAAATCTTCTGGGAGCATACAGTATTAAACAACTACATGTTTATATTTACATGATAATAATAATTGTATTTTATTCTCAATACAATTTGTTGTTACTTTTCTTTGATGGTATTGTCTTTTATAATCATATATATATATACATGCTTTATTAAAATAGTAGAAAAATACTTATATGACAAAAAGAAAATGTATGTTTTGTTTTGCCCAGTCATCATTAAAAAAAAAAGAGCAGAGATGGATTTCTATTGATTTACATCTAGTTCACATTTTATCATGTTTCTTTTTCTTTCAGTCTTTCTTAAAATGATCTGCCAACTTCAAATTTTTATCACTCTTGTGATAAAACTTAATGTTTCTCAATTATCTATATTATTTTTCTTAAAATTTGACCTGATATACAATAACTTACATAACATGGACAATTCTTTGTATTTTACTTTTCAACCCTAAAGCTTTAATTATGAATATATATATATCCAAGAATGCTATCCTTGTCCTATAATATGGCCTCATCAGAAACCAAGTTTAGAAAAGCAAACCAGAGAACTATAAACCATTTACAATAAACCTCATGTAATTGATCTTCAGCTTTAGGTTTTGTGATGTAAGCATGAAGATTCATTGTCTATAACACAGGCAACTATTTAAGAGAGACATATTGTTTGTACACTTTGTAGTTGCAACATTTTATGCCCAAAACCCTTCTATAAGTACATATAGCCAACATCTGACAAATGTATAATGATGAGAAAGAAAGAAGGCAAAAACATTTATACCCTTTTATTAAAAAAAATTCAAAAGTACTATGAAATAGGTTAGAAAAGATGGCTACCACATGGGAACCTCTTGTGATTTTTTCCATATGTTGAACCCCATTGTCTTCCCAGGAAGAAATGAAACCAAGAAATAGCTCTGTCCATTCTCTTTTCCTTCCGTAAACAAAATGAAACACCTGATAAGGAAAGCAGTCAAGAATTTCCCAGGTCACATCATTCCCCAACCCAATTATCGAATGGACACAAATGTCTCTTGCATTGGAGTAGACAAAGTTCAGGACTTAGATTTTATGACTTGTTTATATTGAATGTAAACTTGGTAGGCACTACAGTCACTTTGGAGACAACTCTCTAGTCATATTTCTGATGGGTTGTGTAGGCTAAATGAGGAGGGAGGAGTCACTGGCATTGTGAGAGGCCCCATTTCAAGGAATGTTGGTCTGAGCTGTGTGCACAAGAGAAAGCTAGTGGAACATCATCATTCAATCTCTTTGTTTCTTCACTGAGGATACAATGTGACTAGTTTCCGTACACAACTGATGCATGACTTACTCACCATGATGAACTGTAACCCTCCAAGTACAAAGGATAACCAACCTCTCCCTTTTTAAGTGGCTCTGTTAACAGACTTAAGGAGAGAATTAGATTCAGATTCTATAATAGTTGTAAACTGTACCACCCTATTTTAAGCAACGAGGCATCAACTGAAAAATCAACAAGGCAACAGCAGAGTTAAATTTCAGCCCAGACCAAGTATAGCTAATGGACATCTTCAGCACATACAGCTTCCATGCAGAAGCTGCTGTGCTTTGTTTCTGTGGCTGCAGTACAATAGCCTTACAGGAAGAAAAATGGTTGTTTCATCTTCCAATTTCATGTTATAATCCATCATTGTGGAGAAGTTACTTGCTGCCTGCTTGGTTGTGCTTAGTTTAATTAACTTAATTAAGATAACAGCTCATTGAGTCTTTTCTCTAAAGTAATGCTAGGTTGTGTTAAACTAAAATAGCTAATTATCGGAGCCTTCCGTATACATTTTTTGCTTCCATGATGTAACATTCTCCATGGCACTGGATATTCGAAGTCACAGACAAGTCACACAAATATTAAAGATTGAAATCCTTTCGCATTTATTCTTTGAGCACAATGCAATAAAAAGTCAGAAAGTAATATCAAGATGTCCTAGTGTGCTTTCTGTGGCTGTGACAAAACACTGAACAAAACCAATTTAGGTGTTTATTTGGCTTAGAGTTGCAATCCATTTATTATCCACAGAAGCCAAGTGGGGAGCTCGAGGCAGAAACTGAAGCTGAAACCTAGGAGAAATATTGCATACTGGCTTTTCTTTTAGAATCAAAATCACCTACTTTTCTTATACAGGCAAGACATAGTTAGAAATTAAAAAAAATGACTCAAAGACAATTATGTTATTATATTATAATCTCAGAAAAGATAAAAAGAAAATATCCTACAGGTAAGCCAACAGGACAGTCTGTTGGAGACAGTTCTGCAAATGTAAATTCCTCTTCCCTGGTCTGCCACATTGACAACAGAGTACCATATAACTATTCTCTCTCTCTCTTTCTCTCTCTCTCTCTCTCTCTCTCTCTCTCTCTCTCTCTCTCTCTCTCTCTCCCTTCTCTCCTCTTTCCCTCTCTCCCTTCTCTCCCTTTCTCCTCTCTCTCCCTTCCCTCTCTCCTCTCTCTATGTCTCTTTCTCCTCTGTGTGTGTGTGTGTGTGTGTATGTATGTCCTATTGATCACTAGATCAAGGAAGGACTTAATAAAGACAAGAAAATATGCCTCCAAACAAATGAAAATGAGGACAAACATTTCAAAATATATACAATACACAAAAATAGCTCTAAGGGGAAGGGGTTCTGTCCAGCAATTCCCTCACCAAAAAGAAGGTTCAGACCACATATCTATACCTCTCTATGAACCTGAAAAACAATGGCAAACTTGAACAGTGCTAATGGGAGAGACAAAGCAAGAATTAGAGTAGAAACATGTGATACAGAGTCTATAAACGGTATCAAAAATCAATGAATGTAACAGTTCTTTGGCTAGATAAATAGTATACCTAAGCCCTTAAACTAAGAGATACATATAGAGAAGAATCAAAGTCACAAATAAAAAAGGAGAGGTTTTAGTTGATCATACAGAAATAGAAAATATATCTTTGAAGATTAATATGAACAACTGCACACCAATAAATCTTATAACCTACAAGAAATAGATTTCTAGACATGCATACCTTAAATCATGGAATAGTCTACTGGAACAGACCAGTAACAAGCAATAAAATTGAGTAAGAAAAATCTTCACATTAAATGCCAGGAGCAGATGGCTTCATTGCTCAATTCTATCAAGCAAAGAAAAATAATAATGTCAACTTTTTTTTGAAAAAAAAAATTGAAAGACTTCATCAAAATAGGTTCCCTAGGGCTAACATTATTATATCAAAGATGAAGTCCAATATCCTTGAAAAACACAGATATAGAAACCATAAGAAAGTATTAGCAATTCAACATTGCATTAAGGCAACTTCTTACTATGGTCAAAATAGATTCGACTCCAAACTACAAAGATTCAACCCCAACCTACAAAGATATTAAAAATGCATAAATCAATAAACACAGTGCCCAACATTGAATAAATGAGGGAAACAGCCATATAACTATAATAACAGATGCAAGAGAAGCATTTCATAATATTCAAGATCCTCTATGCTAAAAAAGAAAGCTGAAAACCTAGGTAAAGTAGAAATGTTCAATTACATAATAAAGACAACTAAAGGCTAACTTCATGCTGTGAAAAGAAATCTGACTCTTTTATTAAAATCTATGCCACAAAATTATTAGAAATAATATAAGAATACAGTAAACTTTCGGGATATAGATCAATACAAATTGAGCCAGCCTCAGAAGACGTACGCTGCCCAATCTTACTTATATAGACTTGATTAGAATTGTCTTTGCCACAGTCTAATAATAGAGGTAGGGAAATAAGGAAGATGTAATTGATCAATGGGTACCATGAGCAAGCATAAGAATTCTGTTACAAAATCAGGGCATGTAAGAAAAATATGGCATACATTTCAAGAAGATAGAATAAAACATAGAGGACAAGCATTTGAACAAATTAGCATGTTTAATGTGCTTTAAACAATATGAGTTCTATACATAACTGAAATATCATGCCTTATTTATACGTTTCTTTATGTTTCTTGTGTGAGTTAAAGATGAATTTAGAAACCATTTTTGAGTATGTGATTTCAAACAGAGCTTCTCTATGTTGCCCTGGCTATCCTGACCTTGCTCTATAGACCAGGCTAGCCTCAAATTTACAGAGATTCACCTGCTTCTGTCTGCCTTCTGAGTGCTAGGATTAAATTTAGAAAACTTTAAGAACCAAATTACTGTAGGCTTTATAAGAAGACACACAGAATAAACAATATTGACAAAACCCCGATGAAAAGTTTACTGTTATCCACCAAATAGATTTCGAATCATTGCTTTTTATTCCTGGTCGAGAATATCTGGCAGGTAACTGAAGAATAACATCTAAGAAATCATGGGGGAACTCGGGGAATACTGCAATCATTTCAATAAAATTGCCCTGAGGTCTGCTGGAAAGATTGGCTGATCTGTTTCTACTTGACACTTTACTTGTCAGGGTGTCTCAGGAAGCCAGCTTCTACTGAACGGAAATTCTACTTCTGGGAGGAAACAGAAGTATGTGTTTCTTTTGGTACCAGATTATAAATAGGTAAATAATGAGTTAATGTGACCCATGGGTAACTATCTGTTTAATGTACTGATGAACTAAACCATCTAGACCCATTTGAAAGTAGAAAGCTTTCTGACAGAGTCCCTAATTCCTTTAGTCTTGGGTGTGGCCACTTCTCTAAGCTGCTCCAATCTGTTTCAAATATCGAGTGGAGAATGATTTAAATTTCTTCTTCACTCATCTTGTACCTGGTAATATCTGATAAATAAGAGAAGTAAAAGTTGAGCTGAATACCTGTTTCTGGCTTATGGTATTTCGAACTGATAGGATCAGTAAAGAAATATTGGATGTTTAAACTATGAGTTCCTTCCAAGCTTCTATATATCTGCTGAAGGAATCATTTCCAGAACTATAAGCTGGTTGTGTTAAATCTGTTCACATGAGGGAAGAAAAAATATACACATTTATTTAATTATCAAGAACAACAACAACAACAACAACAGAATTAAAATTAATTTAAAGGGAGAGTCATTTGGACTATTATAGTCACTTGAGATATTTAGGATACTTTTAATGATAACTGAATTATTTATGAGCTGATAAATATATCAGCTTTCTGCATATGCAAAAAGGAGTACTCTTATTACAAAATGATCTTAAGCAGCCTAGAACTGCTAAATTTAAAAATACTTATTTTACCATATTAAAACTGTAAACTTCCAGAAGAGTTCCCAAGTTTGATTAAGCATAAAGTCAGTCTATTTGATTTTTATGCATATGTCCTTGTAAGTCTTAACTGGATTTATGCCTCAGGGTTCTAGTCGAAGATCAGTTAAAAACATGAACCATCTGATCTAAGGATGCCATCTGAGAAATAGTCTATTTGCAGATCCGCATTAATATTTTCAGAACTATGCTTATAACCACTATGGATTTATTTAGTCAAAATCTGTGTTATTTCTGTAAAGAATTCTAACCATCTTGGTAAGACAATTTCACATTAAAGTCGTAATTGTTGTTTACAACAGCCAAGGTGATTTCCACTACTTTGTTCAGTAGAGAGACGAGAGTCGTTAGGAATGGAAGTGACTTTAATCCCAGGCCATTCTCTAGGACTTGAGGGGGTTCATTCCAGAAATAAACAGTGTTTGTCACAGTTCATTTCCCTGTTGCTTCTTTAGGGAAATAGATGTGACACTTCAGTGCCAACACAGAAAAAAACAAATGCTACATGAATAGAGAGAAATTACTTTACCTCCAGATGCACTTATGACCTAAAAAGAGATGTCAGCTGGAGCCCATCCCTCTGCCCCCACTTCTTCTCTGAGTTCCGACCTCCTGATGTTCTTGCTGATGTCTGAACCAGAAGAGCTTTTGTGGGCTTTCAAGAGAATATTCTGAACCTAAAATTCACTAAATTCCTTTCTAGTCTGCTCACACCTAGGGTTTCAATAGAGACACTGGAGTTAGAGGGCAACAGAGAATAGTCAAAGTAAAACTGGTATTCAAGATAATTACTTGCTAATGGTTTGCAAACTTAGATATAAATATAAACATTTGATATTTGTTAGAATTATTTCCACAACATTAAAAAAATTGATATTTTATGTGTATAGTGCTTGCCTGCATATTTGTCTGTGTACCACATTCATTCCTCAGGTACTCATTGAGGCTCAAAAAAAGATATTAGATTCTCCTGGGACTGGAGTTATAGACGGTTGTGAGCTGCCATCTGGGTGCTAAGAATCAATCTCCAGTGTTCTGAATAAGTAGTACGTCCTCTTAACCATTTGAGCCATCTTTCCTACCCTGCTTAGCATTTGATAACCAGACTTTATAACTCCTATATTATTCATTGTGACATTGGACTTATTAATTACTAGTTGTATAGCCATATCAATTCATATACATAAGCATAACCTTTTCATAATCATCAATATAAATATGACTTTAGCAATGTAGCAGGGTCTCAAGAGGTTATTTTTGTGTATCAAGGGACTGAAGCACACAGATAATTGGCAAAACTCACGTAGTTGGTTAGGAATCAATCAGAAACATAACTAGGTCTGATACTCACTGATATGTAAACACATATGTTGTTTACATATTACATGTCATATATAAAATATTATATGTCATATATAGTTACCTAACAATATAGTATTATAGATGAACCACTAGCAAGATATATTTTAAAATACTAGTATCAGCTAGTTCAGTCTCTGGGTAAATTCTGGAGGTTCTACCCAATGCCTAGAAACTCTGAAGAAATAAGTAGACATTGGTGAGTGATTAGGCTAGGAAACTTTCAATGTACCATTTCTTTCTTCTCCCAAAAGAAACAATAATACCAGGCTTTCAGTAAAAGTATAGCCCTTCTTTCCCATACCTTCAAAACTAGACTGTGATGCAAAGTGTGTTGAAAATAACTGACCTGGCTTGCCATGCTACTTTTTCTTGTCACCTTTGTTCTGTCCAGAGGCCCTCTTTAGCTTTGGTGAACCATTTGTTATGGTTCCTACTCTTTGATTAAATATAGGATCCAAGTCAGACTACTACAAATTACACGCACCAAAAATGTTTAGAGCTTTCACAAAGATCTTTTTTCTCTGTTTCATGATAAGAACTTTTGAGGTCGGCATGAGCTTCAGTTTGGGGTTGCCGGCAGTGATTCCACTGAGATTGTACATGAGAGTTATCTACACTCTATCAAGACTGATTTGCTTTTATGAAGGCAATTTAATTCTCTATTTGTTTTTGAGCAAATAGGCTAGAATCTTTTTCACAATTATGAATATTTATAACAACTTAAGCAATATAGAGGATAATGCAAGTTGGAGACATTGGAGGATTGCTCTGGCAGCTATAATATGCATCACTTGTAATATTAATTTGCCTCTATGACATGACATGATACTCAAATTCCATCATTTATCACTACCTTGATGTAAATCCAATGAAGTTAAAGAAGGCCTATTTGACTTACGGTCAAGGATCCTCTGTCTCTGTTTGGAATACGGAGTGGGTATTCAGTCACATCTCATAATAAAGAAAATGACATGAAGAGGAGAGAGGGGTATGGGAGACAGAGGAGGAGGGGAGAGGAGATTAGGAAAAGGTGGGAGAGGAGAAAAGATGGGAGAGAAGGGAGAAGAGGATGAGGGAGAAGAGGAAGAGGGAAAAGAGGAGGGGCGAGGAAGAGGGAAGAGTAGAGAAAAAGAAGAGAGAGAGAAGGAGTCTGGCATTGTGCTTGCTTCAGAGACAGAAGTAAGTATAGAAGACTAATTAATATGAATATTTTTGAAACTGAATAAACCTGCATAAAGTCTCAAAGCATATTCAGTTTGAATCTCTGTTTCTGTGGAAAGCATTCCCTTGAATACAAACAAAAGGATCATACAACTTCAGTTCATGATAAGTTGCTATAGAATATCCTAGTCAACGTGAACACTTGAGCACACATAAGCTTACCTGTCTGGAATGTAGCCTTTTGCATAGCAACTCCAAGGGCACACCCAGTATTAAAAGCTGGGTCTGATCTAGAGTGAACTCGTCTAACACTTGAAGTTTCTGAACAACTACATCAAATACGACCATTTAATTCACAACTACGGTCAGGGCTTGTGCCTCCATTTTTATCTAAATTTCTTACCCACCAAAAGTCTAAGCAATGCTTCCATCCCTATACACTGGTGATGCTTGCAGCATTCGCCTAAGACAACCTGGAAAATTATTACTTTCATTTGATCTATATCAACTCCCTGGAAGGAAGGATTATACAGGATTTACTAATCTGGATGTGAGTACCCCCTTAGCACATGTCACACTTTCCTGTTTTCTCAAGTAGGGTGGGCATCCTTTGGGGATGTAGTCACATTTGGGTATAAACTTATTAAAATGTCTACCTTCCTTGGCAATTTTTTAGTTTTAATTTTGGCTTGTAAGATTCATTTATTTAATATATATGTATATTTCATCTACATGTATGTTTGTATACCACATGTGAGCTGATCGCCTGGGAAGTCAGAAGAGGGTCTTGGATCTTCTGAAACTCACATTAAAGATGGTTGCAAGCCACCTGTGGGTCATGGGAATTGAACCCAGATCCTCTGGAAGAACAGTAAGTAGTTTAAACCACTAAGTCAGCTTTCCAGCCCTACTGATCTGTTTGTTATTGCTGCTGCTGTCTTTGTGATCGAGGGGACTGAAGTCAGGGTCTCACATGTGCTTAGCAACGGCTCTATGGCATAGCTATATTGCCAGCTTGACTCATTATAATTCTATAGTGTATGTCTATTCTTAAAAATAGTGCTAGGCTTAGTTACAATATGAACTAAAATCATTGGTTTCACAAATCTGCATCCTAACTGGATCTAATCCTTTCAACTTCATAGGACTTAAGATTATAATGTTTAATTGTTATTTTATTTATGTTTTCCATTTACTTATTCACTTTACATCTCAATCACTGTCCCTGCCAATGATACCCCTCTCTCCAGCTTCTCCTCTGAGAAGGGGGAAGACCTCCTGGAAATCAACCCACCTTAGTACATCAAGTCACTGCAGGACTAGGCATATCCTCTCCCACTGAGCTCAGACAAGGCAGCCCAGTTTGAAGAACAGAATCCACAGTCAGGCAACAGAGTCAGGGACAGCCTCAGCCCCAGTTGTTCAGGGCCTACATGAAGATGAAGCTGCACATCTGCTACATATGTGTGGTAGGCATAGGTCTAGCCCATGTATACTTTTTGGTTGGCGATTTAGTCTCTGAGATCCCCCAACGGCTGAGGTGGGTTTATTCTCTGTTGGTCTTGTGGAGTTCCTATTCCCTCAATCCTTCCCCCAACTCTTCCTCAAGACTCCCAAGCTCAGTCTAATGTTTGGCTCTTGGTCTCTGCATCAGGTTTGGTCAGCTGTTGGGAGAGAGCCTCTCATTGGAATGTTAGGCTAGGTATTATTTTAATTTTTTGAGATTACCATTTCCTTCATATTATAAAGAGACTTCAAGTTTTCTCCCTTTGATTTCCTTACAGACTATTTTGCTGAACTAAGGATTCATAGAAATTTATGTTAATAGAATAATATGGAAAGTGGTTGAGAAGAATCCATTTAACATTGGCTTGCTGTTTCAATACATACCATTAGAGACAAACACATAAACAATGATGACCACAGTGATTAACACTGACTTGTAATGCTTTGACAAACAGGTCTTTTGACAATCGAGGAATATGGGTAAAAAGGTATGTTCATGAACAGCAATTGGGTCTGATTTATAAAAATGAACTCTGCAAAGAAGAGAGATTGACAGAAAGTGCAATTAGGTTATTTCATCAAACACTGGGCTACTTTTCTATACATGGATTATGTAAAATAATACAAAAATCTGGGCCAGTGGACTATGCCACCAGACAGAAGTACTGGTAAGGTAGTAGCAAGTTCAGAACCCCAATAAATCTCATAATTGAGAATGGCAGGAGTTCAAACTAGCTACAGACCAAGTTCCTGTCCTGGAGTACTTGACTACGACACCAGACTAAGAGGACCATGACAATGGGTCATGCTGCACCACAGAGACTAGAGTTCTCTATGCTAATATATCTAGATAGGCCCCGAGTGTTTAGCAAATGAACTTCCCTTCCTGGGCATCTCTTTCTGCAAAAGGTATTTAATTCCTGGTCCACTCTGAGCAAAACATATGCATTCATATCTGCCATGAATAAAGCAGTTTGGACAAGGAAGGACTGTCTCCTTCATCAAGGACTACCATATGGGGGAGGGTGGGTGGTAGGTCTTCATCATACAGTGTGGCATCTAAGTCTCCCCTAGAAGGCCCCTCTTCCAGCCCTTCCATACTCTTGGCACTCACTTAGAGCTAAGCCAGATCCATCCCTACTCTGATCTCATATAAGGCCCCCGAGGCCCCATTCTCAACTCCTCAACAGCAGTGTCTGGGTTCATAGGAGTGAGAATCACAGCCTTCTGCCCAGCCCCCGGTGTTTTCACTCAGAAAACACGGGGTGGGACCTCTATCCTAGACTGCCTTTCGCCTTCCCTGAGCAGCCTGTCAGTGGCAAGGCAGAAACACAGACCCACATATAAAGACCTTAGCCTGGAACACAGTTTGTTTTCTTCTAGTACCTGAAGGTTACTGACACACTGCGGATGTGTAAGCACGTAAAAGGGGGTATGGGTCAGCATACTACTGTCCAATGCAATGTTTAAAAGCACAGATATGGTCTGTATTATTTAATGAAATAATCACTAGGACATGTAGATATACTTAGCATGTTTGGCTGAAGAATTCGATTTTCATTGTCACTAATTTATTAAATCTTAAGGTAAATACCCAGATGTGATGTGTAGCTATTGTATGATGCTCACCACTGCGAGAAGCTGCACCCCATCTCCTTTCACCCTCTCTCCTACTTCCACTAACTTTGCTTTATTTCCTCTCTTGCTTGATTTTTTTTTTATTCAGCATCTGAAAATTTTATGGATCAATCTTCTCTCTAGTTAGCAATGCTACCCACTGGGACAGGACTCACAATGAATCTACAATGAACCTATATAGATTTTTGCTTTTCTGACCATTTAAAATCTAGTTAGAGAGGAAAAATTCATACATTCATATATGCATGCATATATATATATATATATACATATACATGTACATATATGTATATATATATTCATGCAAAATGCTGAAATAGCTAAATTTAAAGTAAGAGAAAATGAGGAAATAAATATACACATAATATGTTGGTTGGGCTCAAACACTGGACAATAAAATAGACATTAAATTATTTCTTAAAACAGGTCCAGAAATATGCTGAATTGTTCATAGATTTCTTCCTGATGGGTTTAATATTATTCATTACACAAAGATTCCTGACCTGGTCTTAGAGTGCAGATTCAAGGTGATTGCCACCAACTCTGACAACCTGAGTTCACTTCCAAGCCACAGAAGAACAACTGTTAATTGTCCTCTCACCAGTTCTACATGGAGACCTTTGTACTTATATGTCCCTTTCCTATTAATAAGTCTCATATTTTCTGCAATACATGTCTCACTCTGTACTCAGTGGTCAGAGATGCTTTAAGCTTTGATGACAATCATATTTTTTGAGAATTTTATACATGACTACTATATTTACACTATTCCCATCCTTTCTCTCTCCCCTTTAACTCCTCTGGTGTTCACTCTCACTCTCTTTCCACTTAATGACCTCTCTATAAAGTATTGGTTTACACACACACACACACACACACACACACACACACAAGCAAGCCCTACTGAGTTAATTTCATATTGCTCTATTGTTTAGGAATGACCACTTGGGACTAAATAACATAGCAAAGCAGTTCTAAAACTGCAGATGGCAAACCTTTTGGGGATCAAACCTTCGGGGATCAAACTACCCTTTCATAAGGGTCATCTAAAACCATTGGAAAACACAAGCTATGTACATTACCATCCATAACAAAAGCAAAATTACAGTTACAAAGTACCAATGAAAATAATTTTATGGTTGGAGGTCACCACAACATAAGGAGCTGTATTAAAGGGTCACAGCATTAAGAAGGTTAAGAACTACTGACCTATCAGGAGACTTAACTTCAGAAAAGATCAATTCTCTGTCTAGGTGGAGTTTAGTGAAACTTCCCCCCATCCCTGGCTACTGGTGCTTCCATTCCATTATGTAAATCCTGTTTAGATTAATACATTGGTGAGATTTCATGGATGTACATCCTTATCATATCTAGTTGACACCTCACAGCAGGGAATCCTAGTCCTTTGGCTATCAGGCACCCCATGGTTACTTATTTCTGCATTTTGACCAGCTGCAGACTTAAATTGCTTCTATTGTAAAATGTACATTCTAATTAAAATGGAAAGTTGAACACATTTATGGAATACCATGTGGTGTTTCAATGTATCTCTACACTGTGTTTTGCTAAAGTCAGGTGACATATATGTGTGTGTGTGTGTGTGTGTGTGTGTGTGTGTAATTTCTCAAATTTTACCTTTGTTGCAGCAAAAACATTGAAAATCCATTGTGTGGGTTTAATTTTTGAAACATAAACAATATTAGCACTATCAGCAATCTGTTATATAGCCGTGCACCAGAGCTGAATCCTTCTCACTATTTACTGGTCACTGACAAAACTCCTCCATGCTTCTCTGCCTTCTACTTTCTCAACCTCTAAAAACCATGTTTTCTTTCTCAGTGTATATGAGATATATTTGTTTTCTACTTCCCATAATAGGTCCTATGGCTTTCTCTTTCTGTGTCTGTCTTATATCACTTAACATAATGACCCTTAGTTCTACCCAAACTGTAAACACTGATGAGATTTAATCTTTCTTATGATTAAAAAGTATATATTACACACACACACACACACATGTTGTTCATCTACTAATTGATTAATGGACAGATGTGTCTTATATTTCCTGATTATTACAGATTATGTAAAAAACAAGGAAGTGAAGTGCTGATTTCAGTACATTTGGATATACTCACGGAATGGGAAACTGAGGCACATGAAAGAACAAAAGTACTTTTCAAAACTGTGTAACAGCACTAATAACCATTAGATATCACCTACAACAACTAGAATAGCTATTACCAAACTCAAAATGAGAAATGCTAGCAAGGATGCAAAGAGTTCATCTATACATTGTTGGTAGAGTACTAGTTACTACCCTTATTATAGAAGTATGAACTGAGGATCTCCAAAGCAATAGAGATGGAAAGGACAAATTCAAGAGGCCCCACCCACCCTGAGGATTTGTTCTCAGTTAATGGTTGCTAGGGGAAAGAGATGTAGGTACTGGCAAGTTGCCTATGCTCCTGTAAATATCCCTTTACCCACTGTTTTTTAAGTATGCCCAATTAAACTCATTGGGTCACAATGGGAAATAAATAGGTAATTACTAGGTACCATAGTATTCCTTATAACAGAATTTCTCAAAGTTAGAATAGCAAAAAGACATAGTTAACAGTCTGAAGAGTATTGTACACAGGGAGGGGCTTTGTCCTGGTAAATCTTTAGTCCATTTTCTCCCAAACACCAAACAGACAGTTCTTGTTCTCCCATTTCTTTTGCCTAGACACTAGTAATGTAAAGATTCTTATTGACAAATGAGAGGGGGGGGATGGATGGATGGAGGAGGGACAAAACAATAGAGATGGAAAAGACAAAATCAAGAAACCCCACCCCATCTGAATTGTAAATAAATAAAATATCCAAAAAAT
>NW_021620841.1:5363757-5366257 GCF_004785775.1 Grammomys surdaster
GAAGGAAGGAAGGAAGGAAGGAAGGAAGGAAGGGAGGGAGGGAGGGAGGGAGGGACAGAGAGAGGTAAAATATATTATAAATTTGCATTTAACATATAATTGACCAAGGAAGACTCACTGAAATCATAAACTTATAGTCAAGGACACAGCTGAATATAGCCAGGCTTGGATACATTATATTATTTGCCTTAAAAATCTAAAGACAGAAAGAAATTCACAGGAACAACATCCTAACATCCACTGAAGGTTTCTCATATTCCTCACATATGTGTAATTTGAGCAACTGAAGTGGTCCTGTTTGCTATACTGCTGTCCCTACCCCACCACCACTTCCAGTGAAACCTGACTTATCCATGAGCCAAGTATCACAGAAGGACTTTTGTTTTTGATCGTGCTTTGCTTAGCCACTAAATCAAAAGTAGGTTAAAGATAACACAAAGAGAAAGGACATTTGGTTAGCTAAGCTTAGCAGAAAAACAGCCTTGAAGAATCTCATCCAGATAAGCCAAGGAATAGGATGAAGAAATAAACATTTCTCATGGCTGAACAGAGATAAGTACCTTTGACAGCAGGCGGCACAGTATACAGGCATGTATGATGCAGTGTTTGCAAATCATTTTCCTTATGCTTGAATTATAGCTTAGAATTACTTAAAATTACTTTTTTTGTGAAGTACATAAAATATATAAAGGAATAATTCATGGCTCTCCCCCTAAGGGAAATTATAGTTGAAAAATTGAGTCAAATGTGCAAGCCTTAGTCATTAATGTGATAGCTCAGGTGTTGTAACAGAGTTATAGACAGGATTCAGTAATGGCAGAAGAGGGTGTTGATTACCACAATACCTCTGGGTAGGGATGAGAGCCAGCCGGAGGGCTTCAGAGAGAACTTTAGTTGTTGATGGCTGAAAATGACTTTTCACTTGATCAAGCAAAGAGAGTGTTTCAGAAAGTGAGAACAAACTTCACAAAGACATGGGGACTTTGCTGTCTCCAGAAGTATCTAAGGGGAATGTAGAGAAATTCGTCTGGCTGCAAGTTATGATCAGAGGGAAAAAAACATGAGCTTTGAAGTCAGACAAGCCTGGTCTCATAGCATTGACCTACCGTGGCGTAGCTAGGTGAATTTGAACAGGCTAATTAACTTATCCGGAGTCTCATTTGTTAAAAGAGGAGAATGATAATTATCTTGTAGGGCTTCTGTGAAAGCTACAAGAGAACAAGCATCTCTAACACTTTCATACAGGCAAAAGAAGATGTGTTTTAAAGGACAGGTGCAAACATCACTACCATTTACCTCACCACCTTCAGACAGAAGTGTGCTTCAGGAAGATGCTGTGCCCCGCCTTGCCTGCGTATGTAGGGAATATCTGAAGAGTTAACCAGAGGAAAAGCAAGGCATACCAGTAACTTCTGCTTGGGAGTGGAGAGCAGATACCAACCGCCGCCTTCAGGGCACAGAATGATTTTATTCTTTTGTTTATTTTTTATTTATTCCTCTCTCACACAGCACATCCTAACTCAGTTTCCCTTTCCTGCATTCCTCCCAGTTTTCTGACCAACTCCCCTCCTCCCTTGTTTTCCACTCCTCCTCTGTTTTCCCTTTAGAAAAAAAAAAAAAAAGCAGGCCTCCCAGGGATATCAACTAAATAAAGCATAACTAGATGTACTAAGACTAGGCTCATATCAAGACTAGATGAGACAACCAGTAGGAGAAAAGGGTCGTCAGAGCAGGGCCATAAAGAACACGTGGTAGGTTTTACACAGCGGAGTATTACTCAGCTTTTAAAAAACGACATCATAAAATTTGTAGGTGAATGAATAGAACTAGGAAAAAAATCATCCTGAGTGAGGTAACCCAAGTCCAGAAAGACAAACATATTTATTCACTTATAAGTGGATATTTATTAACTGTAAAGGAATGTAAAAGTAATGTGAAGACGTTAGCTATAAAGAAATGATCTTAAGCAAGTTCAGCTTGATGAGCCAATGAGATTCTGTGTTCACTTGAAGGAGTATGAGTGAGGGGTTTGCTACTTCCAGTCTAGGAAAGCTTACTGATGGGCGGAGTCTGCTGAGCTGCATTGTGGGTCCCTCTCCTGTTACTTCTTTGCATGGTGACTCCTCCCCTCCACCACCAAGATTCGTGGGCTCAGACTTGCAAGGGTCTTAGTGCTAGCGGTTACAGCTACCTTGATTTAAAGAGAGCAACGGCCATGTCGTGCTCAGAGGACAACAGTTCACAAGACAAGCTCAGATTCATGTTTCAGGAAACTCGGGCTGACAGCAGAGAAGACAAAGAACCGAGGAGCGCGAAATAATGCGGCCGAGGCGAAATATTCTCCGCCCTGAAAATCTCTGAGCGCAGAGCCGAGGCCCTAAACATCCAGATAGAGGGGAGAATATAATCATGCCTAATTTTTCCCTTTCTTATTTTCCATGTGAGGCCTAAGTGGTTTGTAGAGGGTGTCGAATACGAAAATCACAATTGAGGTTGCCGT
>NW_021620841.1:5371257-5374872 GCF_004785775.1 Grammomys surdaster
AGTAAACTGAGTATACTTTTTTTTAAAGATTTTACAATGTATATGAACCGTGTTATTTAATTACTGGCAAAAGACATTCATAAATTATCTCGGTAGAGTTACCCCAAGATATTTTATATTATTCATGGCTATTGTAAAGAGTGTTTTTCTCCTAATTTCTTTCATGGCCTTCATGAGCTTCAGTTGTAAGGCACTTTCTCAATTACTGATTAAGGGTAGAGGGCCCTTTTTGAGTGGTACCATCCCTGGGCTGACAGTCCTGGCTTCTATAAGAAGACAAGCTTAGCAAGCAAGGGGAAGCAATCCAGTAAGCAGTACCCTCCATGGCTCCTGCCTCCAAGTTCCTGACCTCTGTGACTTCCTATCCTTACTTCCTTAGGTGATGACCAAGAACGTGGAAGTATAAGCAGAATAAACCCTTTCCTCCCCGACTTTCTTTTTGGTCATGACGTTTTGTCCAGGAATAATAACCCTGACCTAGACACCCTCCAAAAGACATGGAACTTTATTTTCCTATGTCTGCTCATCATTGTTCTTAGGGTTTTATTCAGGGGAATGGATAGAAAGGAAAGGCACTTAGGTTAGTATAGAAGGAGTAAAACTGTCTCAGTGTTTGAATAACACTATCAAGCTTGAAGAAAAGTATACACAATCTGTTAAATAGCTCTTGGAAAGTTTCTGAATTAAAAAGGTCACAGGACACAATATCAACAAAAGAGTCAATTGCATCTCTAAAGATTAGCAAAAAACTGTGAGCAAGAATAAGTGATTCCTAATAAGTAGCAAACATCCAGTGTCTGTAGACAAAATACTTGCAAGTATTTCAACATTTTCTATTGAAATCAATAAAAAGACTAGTGAAAGAAATTAAATGTGTATGATTATGGCTTGAGATATATGTTGTTAACATATTAGTTCTATTCAAGTACATCTGAATGTACATAAGTCTATATATAGTACACACACATACAGCTACACCTACACACTCATAAACATATACTGTATATACTTATACAACTGTACATATTTATAGTTGTTAGTTTTCAAGCATTCTCAAAAGAAATTTCTGGAATTTTAGTCTAAATTTTAGATGAAAATGTAAATGACCTAAACACGTTGAAAAAAATCTTGAAAGGACAAAAGAAAATTTAAACTGGTTTTACCCTATTCTATAATACTACAATATACAATAGCCCAATGAATGTGTTGTTGGGATAATAAAAGAAATATTATTCACAAAACAAATGCAGAAGTTGACATGTGATACAATACTTTGTTTTCTTTCCAGCTCTGAAGTTTCCTCTTTGTACAGTATTATTTTTTTCCTGTTTTGTATTTGGGTAGACAGGAGTAGTAGTTAGCACAAACAAGTATTGAGTTGAATTTACATAGTGACAGCTCAGTTTTGCTTCTAATTTGCTTATTGGATGATATAGTTTGCCTTTGCTGCTAACTTTGTTTTAACTTAAATTTTTAATTAAAAATGTTAATATATTCACAAAATTGAATTGCTATCATTAATGTTGACAGTACAATAGTTGTTTAAGGAGTTGGGATAGTAGAGAAGGAGTTGGACCATTGAGAACAGTGCTATAGTTAGACAAATGATTAGGTTGTGGTATTGTTTTGAGCAGCACGGTAACTTTAGTGAATAATGCTTTATTACTATTAGTTTTCTACATGTATGTGTGCATATATATGTATGTGCATTAATACACACACACACACGCACATGCGCACACACACACACATATATATATCTATATATATATGTACATATATATGTATATATACGTACATATATATATGAATAGGTAGACTTCTGATCTTATTCTATTTTTAATCCTCTGTTCCCACAGGCAGGTATCCAGTGAATTGTATTTTTTCAGTCTAGGAATTTCTTCTGAAACCTTTCTCACTGGCAGTTTAAAAACCCATGCTTCTTCATAATTCATTTAACATCACTTGGAAGCACTAGCTACACAAAGCATTGAGGACCCGGTTGTAGGCATTAGTAGAGCATCATGGTCCCTTTGATTAAGAAAGCAATGTAAGCTTCATCTGGTCTCATACAACTATTCTGAAGATGAAATGAAATACTGAGGACATTCAGTATTTCAAACCAGACACAGAGTAAAGCACATTTAGTAAGGCTAGATGAATTATCATATTGCTGCTTTATGAACACTGCTATAAAAGAAACTGTTTTCCCATGGTGTTTACTTTACATTACATGTACATTAACCCCAATACACAAGACTGCCTCTTCCTACTTGAAGCTATATCTGTGGAAGTGTTTTTTGCTTTTGATCAGTGGTATAGAGAAATACTGGTAACATATATGAGAACTTTACAAATTACTAATGATATTCCCTCTTGAATGGCAAACCCTTAGATAGGCCTCAAATTCTACAAAGCAGATAACCCTGGCATGACTTTACTTTTGACTTTGGTTTTATGTCTGAGTCTTTGTATAAAACAGGCATTTCAGCACCAGACAGGTAGGACTCTGATGTCACAATGAGACAGATGAGTCCCAAGGGATAAACCTCAAGATGTTGTCCTTGATTCTTCTGTTATCTATTTCTATTAAAACCAGGAGGATGATACTTCTTTACACCTGACCATAAGACTTTTGGCAGACGACAGATTTCTTCTGTTGACAGGTGTTTTAGAATATTGAAACTACCTCAGGAAGAGAAGATCTGATTGGCAATGGTCCAGAGGAAATAGATTCTTCAAGCTGGCTTAAGAGACCAATGTCAGGAGGCATGATGGCATTGTGAGGCAGAAAAAAGAGAAAAGAATGAGTTTTAAAGCAAAAGAATTTAATGGAATTTTTTGTTTTGATATTGGCCAAATTTTATTAAATTTCACTGCTTAACCAATTAAAGAGAATATATGGAGATTATTGATATTCATGGATTATTTTTATTTGTATTACATAGTATTACGTGCATAAAAAGGTCTCTGCCCTATAATAAATGCTAGCTTTCAAGGTGCATTTATTTTACGCAATATTGTTTCTCGGTTTATTTTTGCTGGGGACTGGTTCCTATTGCTGTTACAAAACACCATGACCAAAAAGCAAGTAGAAGAAGAAAGGATTTATTTGGCTTTACACTTCAATAGAACTGCTCATTATTGAAGGAAGCTAGAACAGGAATTCAAATAGGGCAGCATCCTAGAGGAAGGAGCTGATGCAGAGGACAAGGATGGATGCTGCTTACTGGCTTGCTCCCCCTGCCTTGCTCAGCTTTCTTACAGAATCCAGTGCCAGGACCCCAGGGATAGCACTGCCTGTGTCCTACTCCATTGATCACTGATTGAGTAATGTCTTACAGCTGGATATCATTGAGTAATCTCCCCAACTGAGGCTTCATCCTCTCTGATGACTCTAGCTTATATCAAGTTAACCCCAAACCAGCCAGTACAGGGCTGTGATGTGTGAGTACATGTGGAGGCTAGATGAATATATTGGGCCACACTTTCTCTAACTCAATGTAGGATTCCCTAATCAGGCTAGACTAGCTGGCCAGTGAGTTCCAGGGATTGTGCAATCTGTCTGTCTCTCTCTCTCTCTCTCTCTCTCTCTCTCTCTCTCTCTCTCTCTCT
>NW_021620841.1:5374882-5435143 GCF_004785775.1 Grammomys surdaster
TCTCTCTCTCTCTCTCTCTCTCTCTCTCTCTCTCTCTCTCTCTCTCTCTCTCTCTCTCTGTGAAAGATGTGGGGCATAATATATACATGTATGTGAAACATCATCATCATCGTCATCATCACTATGAGTGTGTGCCCAAAAGCATGCAAGACAAGGGACTGACTTGTGGGTGTCTGTTCTTTCCTTCAACCATCTGTGTGTCCCAAGACTTGAACTCATGACATATCAAGATAAAACACGTCTATCTTCAGAGCCGTTTTGTCATCTTTTCCTGTTTAAAAGTAAAAACTCCCTCTTTGAAAAATGTTTACACTGATATTTCCCTTAGCTATTGCTAAAGGAAAATGTAAATCTGCTGGAAAAACATTTAATAGGAATGTACACACCTTCATTTTGTATTTGGTCTCATTGAAATAAACCCATGTGTCTAAACTACAATAAATTCACAGACATTTCAAATGCAAGACTCAACTGTTCGTCTTCTGTACAGAGTAGCTCTGAAGTCTCTCACTGCTTGAAGTTTGAGGTAGAAGAATCCAAACTAGGTTCCTCTCTATGCCTTCCCTAGAGCACTAACTACTTTGCAACATTTAGCTGATTCAACTGAATTCTTTTTTTTTTTTTGTAAGCTTTTTCTCACCAAATTAAAAGGAATATAAAACTCTGACCTGTACTCATATCCCACCTGATTTCACTACATGACACATTCTTTTCCATTAGTATCTGAATTTATGACTTGCTACCATGGCAACTGGCAGCTTTTAGTAAAATCTTAATACCAAGTTTTCATTTTCAATAAATAAATCTGCATTGTGTGTAGTTTTTTTTTTGGTTCATGCTTGGAATTTTCAGTAAAATCTAACCCATGCCTTACAGCACGTAATTACACATTTGTTTATAAAATATAGTTATATTTTTGAACAAAGGACAAATTTCCGAACACTTTTCTTTTTCTTCCAGAAAAGTGAATGTAATAACCAATTTTATTTCTAGGAAAAAAAAATATCACTGTGTTTTCTAGAAACTATGCAGCCAAGACAGTGATTAGCTTTCTCCTTCACCTATGTTGATGTAAAATATATCATGTCTACCAATGTCCTTAAAACACTGAAGAAATTAAACTGCTTTTTCTTCTGTAATTGAGATTCAGTCATCCAACATGTTCTACATCCCAGCTAATTTACAGTTGGAAGGAGTCCTTGTGTCCTATTATTGGACTTACAAGTTAGGATTTCTTTCTTTCTTTCTTTTTCTTCCTTCCTTTCTTTCATTCGTTCATTCTCTTTCTTTTTTTTCTTTTTCATAAGAAGCACAGGTGCTTATCTTCACATTTAGGGAGAATGAAACACAGAGTTATAGGATTTGATGAGCCCTCATATAAAACTCTCTTAAGCGAGTGGCTTATATAGGCAGGTGAGATTATTAGATTTATGAAACCACTTACAGTCAAAGACAAAGAAAGGCTAGAACATGAAGAGATTGAACATAAGAGTCAGGGCAATAGTGTGTGCATCTCAAATGACTAACACAACAGTAGAATTTGGGAGTTCCCAAGTTCCAACAGTCCTTTATTGTCCAGAGACTTTTACATTGGAAAGAGACACTGAATTATACAATTGTTTAGTAAATAATTTTATAGATATCATATCAATCAAATCCAAAGAAATTCAGCTGTAGTACCTAAAATCAAAGATTTTTAAAAATCAAATTTTCAGACATGCCACTTGATTGAAAACTCTCTGGAAATTGCCAGGCATCCAGTGTAAACGCCTCTGCACGAAGATGCCTGTGACGTGGGGGAGTGCACAGGCGAAACGGTGTGAGACACGGCAAGTGTTAATTCATGGACAATAGACGAATAAGTTAGCAATGGGAACACATTTTCTAGTCACTGAGGAAACAACCATGTTGGCTGCGGTTTGCTTCTTCATCTATTTCTTGAAAGGATCACTTAAGAGTCTGCCTAATACTCTCAGTTGTGAGCCTAGCCTGAGAACAATCTATGAGGCTGATCCATCTCTCTGCCTCATCCAACCACATAGGAGGATATGTGCCTAGTCTTATTATAACTTGTTATGTCATGTTTGGTTGATATCTCTGGGAGGCCTGCGCTTTCCTGGAGGGAAATGGAGGAGGAGTAGGTATGGGGAGGGAGACTGGAGAAAAGAAAAACTATGGTCAGGATCTCATAAAATCAATCAATCAATAATAAATTCCAATGAAGCTTTTCTTTTATTACTATTTTAAATTATTTTGATATTAAATTTTTTATACATTTTGATAACACCTACATAAATGCCACACACGATTTTATTATAATGGAAGAGCAGCCAAATTTGAAAATAGGATACACAGACAGAGGAGCACTTTAGTTTAGCATGAATTTTACATTTGAATTTCCACAAGTGCAAGATTATTGTCTCACATCAAAGCATGGCTGTTCCCCACTTCTTCCTTCTCCTTTCGAATTGGGGGACCATTCTTGCATTGAGGGTACCACAGTTGAGCTGGGTGGACTTTTCAGTAGGGGTGAGGTGGAAGTAGTCCAATGTTTTCACTTATGTCAAAGTCACCACAGTGGCCACCATAACTGTCTCTCTTTCCCCTCGTCTGTTGCACTTGCCCTCCTGTCCTCTGGCAAGAAATCCTTTCACAAACATTTCTACAGTGCTTATAAAGAAATGATTGAGATTTAATGTTCTTGTGAATGTACCATTGTGGAGACTCATGTGTGTGTGTGTGTGTGTGTGTGTGTATTGCTCTCTGTGTGTGTGTGTGTGTGTGTGTGTGTGCATGCACACGCATAAGCACAGGTACATACACATGGATGATGGCATTTGGGTGGTATACTCAGTGCAGGAGTAGAGGCTAACAAAAAGCATTGGGTCTCATTCTTTTTCATCCACAGTGCTTGAGACACAAGTCTCTTACTTGCTGCTGTACAAACCAGGTTAGCTGGCTTGTGAGCCTCTGGGACTACTTCTGTTTTCACTTTCTGTTTTACCACAAGTACTGAGATTACAGATGCCCACTACTATTGTAGACTCTACCTGGCTTCCGGGAATCTGAACACAGGTCCTATTCTTGCATGGCAAATACTTTTACTACATAATCTATCTATTGAGTCATGCAGGATGCTTGGTATATGAATATGTAGATTACTGACTGTATTTTCCTTTTCCATTTCTATTTTCCTAGATTTTTTTCAACATCTCAGTTTTGACAAGAGTCTCTTATTCCTCGGGTCACCTTTCTCATTTCTAAAAGTGCTATATTAAGTTAAAAATTATAATCTATATCCAATTTACCATACTTTCTGGATAGTGCATCTTATAAGAATGATTATTATTAAATAGTATTTAACGCATTAAATCAAACGCCTCCTAACAATACTTATAATTAATAAGGTGCTATAGGCTGGGTGTGGTGGCACATGCCTGTCATCCCAGGACTTTAGAAGAGGCGAAAGAACCACTGAAAATTTGAGGCCAGCATAGTCTAGATCATAATATCAATGCCAGGACCTCAGAATTGAGTCCAGCTCCAAACGAAACAAAACAAGGTATTTAAAAAATTCTTATGCTACCACAGATTCTGGGAGAGTTCTTTATTAGATCAAATCACAATTAATTAGCTTTGTTCACTGTTTTCACTGACTGAAAAGTAGAAAAGACATCTCCAGAGTTTACCTGAAATGTCAGTAGGCATTCTAGAGGAAAGGGCAGATGTAGATTGTCTCATCAGGTTACAGGCCTAACTTAATCGTGGATATGTAATAGTGTTAAATATAATTCAGAGGCCAAGTAAAACAAGTTGGAACCAAAAATGAGCATGGAAAATCCCATATTTTATTGTTATGACCAGCTGACATTTCCCATCAGCTATGAAAGACATGACATTCTTGAGTAAAAAATAATGTCCCAGGAATCTCCTGAGAGGTCACTCCATCTTTAGCAATGAATAGTTTTGCTTTTGTTAAATGAAACCTAGTTATCAACTGACTAAATTGTATGTATGTGTGTGTGTGTTGGGGGACACACGTGCATACCCCTGTATGCCTGTGTGGATTAATAGGTATTCTGTTACAAGTCTTCCCTGAGTTCTTTACATAATAGAGAAAGAACAAAAACATAATTTTAGCCCGCTAGACCAATCAGAGTGTTCACTGCAGATATTCCCTGTTCTAAGAAACCAGCATGCATTGAGACTTTGATTTGAATCCTGTTTTGACCTCTTTAGAGAACAACATATCCCCTCTGGCTTCTCTTCATGTAGTCTGTGCCTGGCTTGTGTTTAGCAGCTTCCTTGGGCAGCTCTAAACCACTAAGAGTTGGATTCATCACATTCTTTCATAGATGCTATGGCTGAAGACTTGTCTTTAAAATCTTAACTGAGTTTTCACAATCAGACATTAGAAAAAGACGCAAATGCTGTATCTTGGTCATATCACAGATCACTCAACACACCTTAATTTAGACATGTGCCTTCAATGTTAAGAGAGATTTTTTTCCCTTCACATCACAGTTGACTGATTAAAAATTATTTTATGCAGAAGTTTGTCAGATTGAAGTAGACTACAGTAGGAATCTAAAATTTATCTTCTGTTCAGCCACCTGCTAATAATCAGGGATACGGATCCACTAAATTCTTACATTTGTTACTTCTGATTTTGATAGAGAAAGTAGAAGTTTCTTTTAATTTTTATTTTTTTTTCTGAAGAGAGAAAAATTATCACCGCCCCCCGCCTTGTTTGGTGAATTGACAGTTCATCCAGACACCTGGAATGAGGTGTGTAGCAGAAGACGATTTACCTTTAGAAGACAGTTGCAGAGAAAAGCAGTATAAACTGTACAGGGTGGAAAGTTAGAATTAAAAAAAAAAAAAAACTCAGAGAGCGCCAGGACCTTTCAAAATGAGAAGAGTGTATCTCTTCACTTTGTGTGTGATGTGTTTTTTGTGAGAGCTCTGACTAGACTATCAAGACCGACCACAGGAGCCATCAAACTGCACAGAACTGATAGTGAATTGAACTGTGGAGGTTTTATTTGTTTCAGCTCCAGAAGCTTGTTTACATCGTGACAACTGAAAGCTGGCGATAATCCAAATCAATAATTAACAGCTCAAAAGAACTTCATGTCTCCTGACACGTGGCTCCAGTTTCCCTCTGAGAGGGAAGAGAATCAAGGAGCTCACTTTCAATCTGGATCATATAGGACTTTTGGGTTGTATGTAAGTGGGCGTAGAATCACTTCATAAACTTGGAACAACCCACTTCTGGGAAGAATAAGCCAGCCATATATGATTGGGCTGTGGTCTTTTTCCTGTTGCTGTGAGAAAATACTCTGACCAAAGCTTAAGGGAGAGAGGATTTCTTCTGGCTCACACGTGGTTCAGAGACACAGATCATCACGGTGGGGAAAGTAAAGGCAACAAGCTGCTGGTCACATGGAACTCACAATCTAGAAGCAGAGTCACGAACCCCTGATGCTGCTCGGTTTCCTTTCCCCCTTAACATTCTTGGATTCCAGCCAAAGAAAGATGCCAGGCAAAGTGGGTGGGGCTTCCTGTACTTAATGAAACTGATGTAAACCCTTTAAAGGCATGCTCAGAAACCCAACGTATAAGCGAGTCTAGATTTGTTGTGGATTTTGTCTAATCCTTGGAGTATGTTAATTGGTCCGCAAAATTACATGGGAATCTGAAGGTCTGAACATAAGATGCTGAGGGTCTCCGCCCCTAGTTTGTTTTCATTGGTAAATAAAGTTGCTGGTAGCCAATGGCTGGGCAGGGAGACAGAGTCAGGACTTTTAGGATTCCCAGGCAAGGGACTGAGGGAGGAGGAAGGAGATAGCTACCATGCCAGGAAAGGAGTAGCTGCCACACCTGAGAAGTGCAGGACAGAAAGCCAACCAACATGTAAGAGCCAGGGATCATGCAGGTCTGGGTCCATGGCCGCCAAGATGTAATATAGGTTTTCATAAGTAATAGCTCAAGAATATCAGAGGGGGGAGTGTGTTAGCCGCTTGGAGGTTTGAAAGTGGCCCAACCATTGAGCTGTTAAAGGCATATTAAAATATAAGGCTCTGTGTGTGTGTGCGTGTGCGTGTGCGTGTATGTCTTTCACTCAAGAACCCAGAACATTGGTGGTGGGTAGCAAAGAACATGCGAAGATGATTTGAGTAGTGTTAATTGGCTACTGCAACATAGATTCTGTCGAGTTGAAAATGAACACTCATCCCAGATACATCTGAAGCTGTCCCTTGTTTCCTGTTCCTCACTTTTGACTCCTCTCACAAATCCATCTTCAGGTAACAGTGAATCAAAGATAGGAGCGCAAAGTAGAGTCTCAAGTTGCCAAAAGAGATGAGCAGCAGATCCATATATGGTGATGAAGATCCTATGGAGCTTTCAGACTCCTTCCCATTGTCTCCCCAGACTTATCTCTTTTCATCGTGTAAAAGCTCGTTGTGCATACACACACACACACACACACACACACACACACACACACACACACACCTATACCCTCTGAAATAGAGACTAGAGAATAAGAGGAAAAAGAAGAAGAAGAATGAAAGAACCAATAAAACATAGCCCCTATCTTCCTCATTCTGCATTTAACTTTTACACAGATTCATTGATGCATTTTCAAGTATGGCAGACACGTACAAGTCGTTGCTCGTGAGTGGAGCTCAGAGGGCTACTTGTTTGAGTTGGTTCTCTCTCTCCACCTTCTGGGTTCTGGGAATGAAATTCATGTCATCAGTTTCAAATCAATACTGTCTCTCTGGCCCAGTCTTATCTTTAAATAAATCTATCTTCCCCCCCCCCATTGATTTCTGTCCCTAAGAATTTTTCACTGAGCAGGGAATAGTCTAAGACTCATATGTAATGAAGAGTTTCTTATGCTTTTATGAAAAAAAAATGGTACTAACTTCACGTAGTGTCATATGAAAACAAAGAAGGTGTGGGACAAGAATTTTTTGTAGGAGGAACATAGGGAGAATTTAAAGGAACACAAGGCAGGGAAAATTGCTTTTAATTGTATATATGCCTGAGATTCTTAAGAATAAATAATAAATAAACCATCAAATAAGTGAATGTGTGCAGTGAATACCTGATCTGTGGTACATGCAATATCAAGATTAAAGAATTGGCCTCAGAGCCCTTTCAGAGTCTCTATCCAGAAGCTGACTGAGACCAATGCAAATACCTATAGCCAAGCACTGGACAGGGGCCTGGGACCCCTATAGAAGAGTTAGGGGAGAGATTCAAAGAACTGAAGGGCATGGTAATCCTACAAGAAGACCAACAGTGTTGACTAACTTGGATCCCTTGGAACTGCCAGAGACTGAGCCACCAACCAAAGAGCACATAGGGGCTAGTCTGAGGCTCTCTGGTACATATGTTGCCTGGCCTCAGGGAGAGATAATACGCATAGTCTTGCAGAGACTTGATGCACCAGGGTGGGGGTATACGGGGTGGTGAAGCTGCCCTCTCAGAGGCAAAGGGGAGAGGAGATGGGGGAGGAATTCTGTGAGGGGGGACCAAAATAGGGGCAGCATGTGGGATGTGAATTGATTAATTAATTAGTTTTTTAAAAAGAGTTGGCCTCACAATAGAGCTAATGGCCTAATTAACAGTGATTGGTTTCATCTTGAAACAAGAGTTAAGGAGTTCAGACATTAACAAAACTACGCTTAGAGAAAAAACGAGTGCTCTTATCAAAACTCTGTACACTAGAATCAGACCTGACAGAGGCAGCTGACCAAGGGTTCTGTCTCCTTCTGCAAGCATGGACTCTCCTACTTTGCATGCTTTTTCTATAGCCTCTTAATTTAGCTGTTATAAAACATTTTATTTATTCACTCACTTACCAGAGACTTTTTTAAATACCCTCAATGGATTGGAAGTATTTTTGTTTTAGGGGATGTTATTGAACTACCAGATATGTATCAAACCTGGCAGATCCATTTTATCCAACCTGTTTCATCGAAGATGAAAGACTTCACTGTAACACTGACCTAAGCAGAGCATCATGGAAACATTAACAGAGAGTTTTAAAGCCCAACTGATTGTTGCTTGGAAAGTAGGGGAGGATATAAAAAGGGGGTTAGTAAATGCAATTAGGCCATCTGTAGTTGTAAACTGATACTAAAGTTAAGCCCACTCTGTCTAACAGATACTACAGAATAAGGGTACTATCTTGATAGTTATAGTTCAAAGAATAGCTCTTGATTCCTGAAGAAAAACATTCTGTAATACCAACAAAGGGGAGAAAATACACATAAAAGAAGCAAAGAAGAAGCCGGGCGGTGGTGGCACACACCTTTAATCCCAGCACTTGGGAGGCAGAGGCAGGCAGATCTCTGAGTTCGAGGGTTCGAGGCTAGCCTGGTCTACAGAGTGAGTTCCAGGACAGCCAGGGCTACACAGAGAAACCCTGTCTCGAAAAAAACAAACAAACAAAAAAACCAAACAAACAAATAAAAAGAAGCAAGGAAGAAATTATTATTCCACGTTTACTAAAGTAACTTCTCTAAGAAAGTGAGTATCAGCTATTCAGAGGTTGAAAGGCAACCCAAAAGGAATATGACAGGTCTATCAGGAGGCAAAATATTATACCTTTATGTCTGTCCTTGTACAGCTTATAATCCTGAAGTTTATATTTAAAAGATAAGCTTTAAGCATATACATTCCACTAAATAAGCAAAGGAAGGTACGAGTATATATCAGAATTAGAACAGCAGAAAGACAACCAGAAAATATAAACTGACCACAGTGGGAAGAGACGGTTCTGTCTTAAATGGTAAAGTTGTAGAGCATCACAAACATGCAATGTAACAATTAACAGGAAGTTAATCTTTTTTCCTACAAGAAGAAAAGTGAGAGTGGGCCCATATGACTCAGGGGATAAATGCTTGTCATGTGAGCATAGGAGCAGAGTTTGAACCCCAGTACCCACATCATAATGCTAAGAATTATTGATGCCTTGTGTTTATAGTCCCAGAACTGGGGAAATAGACGTAGGCAGATGCCTTGGGCTTGCAGGCCAACCAGTGTAGCCTATTGGACAAACTCCAGACTATTAAGACCCCATTTCAAAATGCTTAGTAGATGGCTCCTGATGCATGGTACTAAGGTTATCCTCTGGCCTCCATGCACACATGCACATACATGCAGATACTGCTATATCCTCACAGGTAGCATTTTAAAGTCTCATGACACATGATAGTTGCCAGAATGAATGGTGAGGCATGTTGATGCCTGGACAAAGAATGATGCTGACATATGAGTTTCCTGAGTGCCCTGACAAAGGTGACTAGGAAGCTGTATTAGACGTATATTTTCAACATACCATTGCTTAACCATACCCCAGATAGGACAAGCTGCCTTACCTCAAGTTTTTAAACCTTATGGAAGAGAATCAAAAAGAGAAGTTATAATGACCCTTATATTTTTCTTAAAGGTGACCAGTTATTCAGATTCAATCATGGACTAGTCTAGAAAGCAATCCAACATTGCAAATAACAGTCTTCATTTGGAAGTCTGGTTCTGGACATTTTCAGGGACATATTTGGAAGTTAGATGTGGTTCTCTATGAAATTATGTTAACAAGAGATAAAGTTGGGACAGGATCTGGATTTCAAACAAGTGTTAGTACATGTGTTAAGGCTCTTTTAATTGTCAAGTTACAATTACTTTTGTTTCTTCTACAGTAATTAATGTAAGTTGCATTGATTATACACTTTCTAATAGTGTTAGTGTATTGAAACCCAGCATATCTGTTACAGAGGTCTATCAACCAGCTATTGTTTTATTGCCCTGACTATCACAGAACCTTGGTCTTCTGAAAAAAGCTTGCAAGTACAGGAAGAAGTGAGTCAGGATTTAAGCAGAAGCAAGAGGGTAGTGGACTTGATTATTACTGGTATAACATCTTTAATTACATTAATTTCTAGCACCACTGCTTCTGCAATTGCATTCACACAAGAAGTTAAGACAGCTACTTTTATTAATCATTTAGCAAAATATGTTACTAATGTGAATATACAAGAGGATTTAGATAGACATTTGGAACAACTGATTGATGCTCTTTATCCTATTCAAATTATTGGAAGGAGGTTCAGAGTTTAAGAGTAAGGACTCAAGTGTCATGCCAAATACCAAGTGTCATGCCAAATACCATTAGATTCATGTTAGTTCTAAAATTTACACTGGTAGTCATTATAATTAGGAAAAAAGTTTGAAGACACTTGCAGTATATTTGGCATAATTCTAACATCTCCCTGGATGTTTTAACTTTGAACAGTGAGCTTACAAATTTGAAGAATGTTGCTGTGCTGAGCATTGAGGCAGCAGATACTGCTGATAAAATTACCCATGGGCTGAGGTCAGTATTTCTATTTTGGTCAAGCTTCAAGAATGGCATATAGAGCTTGATCATGCTAGCTAGCCCTTTTTGTCTTGGGAATACTTTTATTCCTGTCCATCATGTTAAAGCTTGTCTTTAACATGTTGGCAGCCAAACTGTATGGCATGAAATTAAAAATGAACTCCCAGACAGAGTTATTAAATTAACAGGGTAGCAAGCCAAGGTTGGGTAAGATTCTGCACAGAGCCTTACCAACCTAAGACAGGGTGCATTGCATTTGATAATGCATATTCCACAATGGGTAAGGAAGATATTCTTGCCAGAATGACCTAAGACAGGGTAAGTCTTGTTTATGAAATAAAAAAGGGGGAGATCTTTTAGGGCTGCTTGGCAAGAATCTGACATGGGCCAAGGACAAGGAAATGGACTGATTGGCAGGAATATGACATTGGCCAAGGACAAGAAAGTGGGCTTCAGGCAGGATTTTGATATTAAGCTAGAACAAAGAAGTAATTTCAGGCAGGAATCTAAATCTTAGTCTAGAACAAAGAAGTAGGCTTCAGACATGAAAATGATATGGGCTAAGACAGAGAAGTAGGTTCAGATATTTTGGCCATTCTGATAAGCCCTTAGAAACTGTGATCAAGGGAATGTTCATGGAACTTTGTCTATTGCCTTATTATATATTTGACTATTTGTGTTTATTGTCTTGCTTGCTCCTTGACTACTTGCATCTATTGTATTGCTAGTTCCTCAACCTAAACTGACCTTAATATCTGCATGTAATCAAAATGATTTAAAAGCAAAAAGGAGGAGAGGGGATGGGATAGGGAATTTCTAGGGAGAGGAAATGGGGAAAGGGGAAGGCTTCTGAAATGTAAATAAATAAAATATCCAATTGAAAAAAAAGAAAAGTAAAAAGAAACAAATCAATACCCCTAGGCAAATAAAATATCTAATAAAAATAAATAAATAAATAAATAAATAAATAAATAAATAAAATAAAGTCTCATGCCCATATTCTACACACAGAAGAAATAAAAACACTGTAAAATTTATAAGTCAGGATAATGCTTGGTAGGCTGTTTGGAAAGAGTTATATGAGAAGTGTTGTATGACATAAAGTAAATAAGATTATGGTGAAGAAGTGGAATAGATCTTGCAGTCAAATCATGAACCAGAGGAGTAATATGATTCAGGAGAGTACTAGAGAGAAAACCCAACATCGTTTTTATTTCCTTGAGATATAGCTTACCTAGATACTGGTTTTTGTTGTCAATTTATTTTTGTTTGGTTTTGCTAGATATTATCTCCCTATGTAGCTTTGGCAGTGTTAAAACTCACTATATAGAACAGGCTGGCCTGGGATTCACAGAGATCTTCCTACTTCTGCCTTCTGAGTATTGGGACTAAAGGCCACAATGACTATCTTTGATTACCACATTAGTAGAAGTATTGTTTGGGGGGAAAAGTCCAGAAATAGAGAGAAACAAAGGTGTATATGTGGGGCAACTTTGGAAGTTTTAGTTAAGGTTTAAGTAAGCTGGGAAATATGAGTGTTATCTGTATACAATAGTTAAGAAAAATACATGACTGGCTGGTGGGCAAGACTATGATAGAGGGATAGAGGGAAAACTTGCTTCAACACATATAAACATTCTCAAGGGACAAAGGGAAGGGTTGGTTACTCAACAGCTGAATATGGCATTTAAAGGAGGGACCTAACTCCTAGGATAAAATCTGTCACTCAACAAATTAAACAATGCTATGGGCTAAACCTCCATGTCTGCAACCGTGGGTAGGCTTTGAGAAATTAGAGAATGCATGAGACCATACACTATAGAATTTTTTTTCAAAATATGTCCAGAAAAGGTAGGAGAGAAATAGTATTGTAGAGTGTAAATGTGTAATGGAGGGATGATTAGATATTTTTCTTTTAGATGTACTAGACTGAATCATATTTGGATAAGGTTAGAAATTACTTATTGGTGAGAAGAGGATCGCAGAAGAGAATGTAGAAAGAACTGATATACTACCAATCTTAAGCAAGTGACAAAACAGGACTGGGTAGTAAGGAAGACCTTATAGAATCAGGCAGGCAGTGGTGACATTGGTGAGCAGAGGGTGGGGGTTAGATACATAGGTAAGAACATGTGGAAGTTCTCCCAGGAATTCTCTCTTCTTTGGGTTAAAACCCAGTTCTTTTCAGTTTTCCAGGACAATCTGGTTAGAAGAAGAAGGGAAAAGAGAGACGAGAGAAGAGAGATGAGAGAAGAGAAAAGAGAGAATTTTTTCTAGAACAGGTGCCAGGAGACCTAGACAGACCAGAGCTATAGTAGGCTGGAGAGCAACTTGTAGTGACCCTGAATGAAAAACAAGCTGCCATGAAAGTCCTTGAAAATACATCTATTTTCAAGATTCTACAACTGACTGCTTAGATCTCTGTAAATGTCTAAATTTGGGAGCATATAAACAAGGAACATGTTAACAAGAATCAATATTGTCTCAAACTATGTTTATTAACCATTTGTTATCAGTTTCAGTGTTTGTCATAATAGATTTTTAGATTACCATGAAAAAACCTTTAAAATATATTAATGGGATAGGTTTATTACAAATCCCAAAACTATTATTATAAAATATCATTTGAAGGCTATGGCAGGGATTTATCCATTCATTTGTAACCCATCTAATTGATGTCCCTAACAATCTAACAATGTATTCCGTAATGCACTGATTAGTTACTTTCTCATAGTCCATGACTATCAAATTCCATGTAGCTTTTTCCAAAGTAGAACATAATATTTAGGGCTACCTGGACCCATGTCCCTAGGTTCACTTATGTTTGGCACAGAATAAGCATTCTCTTACTCCCTTTGAAGCAAGAAGGTATGTCTCAAAGAGTGATCTATAGACTTCTGAGCTTCCCAGAACTGTTTGAGAAATGTCAAAATGAATTTGATAATGTTAAGGCATATTCACCAGACATTCTCTTGAAAATAAATAAAATGAACTTGTCACCATAATGTAAACAACTGACAGCATTTAGTGCCAGTGCTAAGACTCAAGCTTTCAGAAGAAAATTAGAATTTGGGGGAGAAATTTGTATCATCTTCTGTGAGCTTGACAGCTTCTCGAGATTTAGAACCTTTCCAGTGAGATTTGAAATGATATCAGTGAATGTGATCCTTTTATATTCCATAATAAGACACATCTACATTTGAAATATTTTCATGCTTCAGTGAACCAATATATTCCATATAACCAGAACACAGTATTACAAAATCACACAGGAGTAAAAGCTGCCTATAAAAAACAAGTTAGAGAACAGGTTTTTAATTTAACTGAGTAAAATAAATCACACTGACCTTGTATCACATCTACCCTGTAAGGAGCTATTCTGTGTTAAGTTTGACTATAGGGGCAGAGAGAACTATCCACCAGATACCTATCACCAGCTCATAGCCACTAATATGTCCCCTCATTTGTGACTCCATATATATGTGTGGTATGATTTTTATCACAGAGTGCAAACAAGCAGCTCCATATATATAAAAGCATGTATGAGAATCCCATTGATTTCTATTAAAATAACTATTAAACTTATATACATATTCATCAATTGCAAGATGCTATTATTTTGCTTGTGGAAATATATTGCTTCTCATATCACATATTGTTGCATAAAATGTAATGGTTATTGCTGTTTTGATGATCTAATAAATATTCCTCATGGCTTACACATACAGCATAGTAAATAGTTACATAAGCAATATTTTCAAGAATTATCAGTCAAGATTAAGGAGATAAAATGGAGAGGACTCCACAAGGCAGGTGAAACACAGTACTATTATTTATTTATGTTGGTAAATAGAAGGGAAGCTTTGTATTTATAGCACACCTCGGTTAATCAAGCCAGACTTAGTCTAGGAGGGTACTGCTTTGGTGGGGTTTTATTACAATTTGTTTTATATGTCAGACCTGGAAAAGTTATTTTCCAGTTTCTGTTGCTAAACAGATATAAATTAGATACAAAAAAAAAAGTCCCATCCTGTACTGATTTCCACTCTAGTCTAAATGGTTTCAGAAGAGTCTAATATATTCATTATACTTAAGGAAAAAAAAGAATTCAGGAACAACAACAGTTCATCGCCGAGTCTCAGTTGGGAAAAGGTGAAGGCAAGTAGATGTTTTCTGAACTCTTACTGGCACTCGTGTGGAAGAAGGAATCAAATATGTCTGCTCCAGTGAGCATAATGAGTGAAGCGGCTGGAATTTGCAGAGAGGGAGCTCTCAGAACATGGTTAGAATTAGAAGTGTTTAGAGAGCAGAAGGAGCTGCTTTCTTTAGATATTGACTCTGTTAAAATAGTTGCTATTTATAACGCCGACTCTATGCAGGACACAATCAGACACTAGACATCAATTCATGCAATCCATATAACGACCCCTCCTCCAAGACTGAAAGGTCTCATCATGCCTGTGTTTTATAAACTATGAAAGTTTTGATGTTTAATCATTCATTAGCTCACCTCGTTGATCAGAAAGAAGGGACCAGGGACAAGCTTCTAATCGAGTGTCTCTGATTCTCCAAGTCAGGGTTTGTATATTTAAAGCCATCTTCCTATAAAATATGAAATAACAGCTTTGAGGAAATTTTGCAGAAACTTGGTTAAAAGTTTTCAATAGGTCATCAAAAGGAAATATCTGCCATCAAGCTGGATATTATAAATTCAATCTTTGGATGAATTTATCCTCCAGATGGTGGAGGAAGAGAGACAACTCCCACATGTTATCCTTTGACCCCACATACATGAGGTACATGAAACATAAATAAATAAATAAATAAATAAATAAATAAATAAATAAACACTTAGCAAGTTTCCTTTTAAAGGCAACCATTTGTTGTTGGTGTTGTTGTTTGTTGGTCTTATTCTTTTTAAGTCTGGAAAGTGGAATGGCATATGGTAACCATATTCTCTGAACTTTTCACATTGCCAGAAACAATTTATTTTTGGCAAGTAGTGGGGGGAACCTTCTAAGTTTCATGGCAGGCAGGGAATCAAAGTACAAAGAGGGGAGAATGTCAGTGGTTTATACTGGCTTTGTCAACATGGAACAAACATTAGGGAATCCCACGACAGGTGATTTATTGCCAACACATTTAAACAGTATCATTTGGAATAAAAGATTCCTGGTGTAATACAATCCCTGGTGTACAAGTAAGTGCAATTACATCGAAACTGAACTCAGAGTACGTGTCATTTCTTTCAAGAAGACGGACTCTGGATATAGGCTGCCTGCATTAGATAAGGGCCTAAGAAAGGATCTGGACTGCTCTTGGTCATTCAGAGAGCATAGAGGTCATTTGAGTTGTTGGCCACCTCTAGTCCTGGTTGTGGGAGCTTGAGGAAGGCTCTGGCTTTACAGGTAATATAAAGGCCATTCAAATGACAAGCCGTTTCTAGTTCTGGTTGTAGGAGATTGATATAGATGACTCTACAGATAACACGACAGATCACTAGGCTATTAACCACCTCCAATTCTTAGCCTTCTGGGAAGAACAACAGGTTTTACATCTTTCCCATTGAACAGACAATCCTGGATGCTTAACATTCCTGGTTCCCTTGGGGGTTAGTGGGCACCAGGACCTTCTTGCTCCCAAACAAGTAGGTGTTCAATTAGTAACAAATTGTATGTAGCTATGAAAAATGAATATAGGTCACGTCTGAGAGATTGGATGAAATGTGTAATGGTCATCTCTGATAAAATTATATATATATATGTATATTTCTGTAATGGTTAGTTTTCTATCTGACTAAAAGAAGGAAATGTTGATACTGAGTTACTGGAGTTACTGTTCAAGGGGATACAGGGCATCATGGCAGTGAAGAAGCATGAGGTGATTGATAACATTGCATCCAAAGAGGAAGCAGAGAAAGATAAACATATGTGCTCAGCGGGCTTTCTCATTTTACCAGTGAGGACTTCATCTACTGGAAGGGTGCCACACATACTTAGGGTGGACCTTGCTCATCTCCATCAGCCTGTCTCACAGAATCTCTATAATAGATGTGCCCAGAGGCTTATCTCTTCAGTGCTTCTACCAAGTTGGTAATCTTCATCACCACAATTGAATCAAAGAGATATTCAAATGTCTGAGAAACGTTAATTCTGGATATATTTGCAAGTCCCTTCCAGAAGAGTTTGCATTTAAATCAGCACTGCAGTGGCTATGACAGACCCAGCCTCAACAACCCATAATGGACACTATCAACAGATTGAGATCCCAAGTAGAACAGAGAAACAGACAAGTGTATGTTTTTCTGTCTTCTAAAACAGGCACATTAATCTCCTGGCATAGAACATCAGACCTCTGGGCTGTCTGGCCTTTGCCTCTGTGGTTTGCACCAACAAATCCAAGTTTCTAGACTCTCAGATTTGAATAAATTACATTAGCTTCCCTGATTCTCCACCAATGATTTACCTACCTATTTATCGACTGTATCCTTCCACACTGCTAAGTCTGCATTTTTGTAAATCCCTTATGAAAACAATGTTGTTTTTCTCTTATCCTAATGAGCTGAGTTATCTTATAAGTGTAGATACATCAAAGGATCTGGCCTAAAACAACACATTATGTTTAAAAGTTTTTAATTAAACAAACCTACTTGGCTAGGACCTTCATCTTGGTTGAAAATGAGTTTCAGGAATTTTATTGTTTATTTAAGCTTGTAAACCTGGACTTAAAATTTGTATGTTGTAAAAAATATTAATATTTTCCTTATAAGTAGAACAGTAATAATAACAATTCGTTGCCTGATTTCATCTTCATGAGTCTAATAATGGTTTTGTGGAGTTGGAAAGGAGACGCTCTATATTCACATAACCTGATGAGAGCTATTTTCATATACATCCTCCTGTTCTGGCTGTGTTCGACAAATTAAGATAATAGAACAGAACAACAATTAAAAGGTAGTAAGCATTAGAGAAATATTCCCAATTCCTTTCCTATTTCAAAACAACAGTGATTGGTAGAACCAAAGTAATTAAACACATAAAATCAAATGTCTAGCATTGTTTACTCTGTAGCAAGAGGCACCAAAGAGAACAGCACAGATCTTTTCTTCTGCTTCATGCCAGAATGATTCCTCTGAATAAGAGTACTCCCTTCAAAATGTCACTTAGTGATCTTATCTGGAGTTCAGTGTTCTGCAATCACATGAGTCAATTCATGATACAGACTTGAGGGTCTTTAAAATCTCTGACAATTTCTCGCAGCCTTATTGGTCATGGACTCTGTTGCCATGAGGATTCACTAGGAGATCTGGATCATAAAACCTGTGGCCAGCTTGTTTGCTGCCAATCTGAGAGAAGGCCCGATGAGCTGGCCTTTCAGTGACAGCAAAGTCACAAGTGTCATTTTAAAACATAAAACAATCTACAAAAATAAATTTTTACATGTTATAGGTATCACTAATTTGGCGATTTCTATATAGGCATGTATACTATTACACATACACACAGCATTATTTCTAAGACAAGGAATATTTGAGAGCAGAGTAATCAGCTGTACACCTGACATTTCACAAAGTTAAAGATAAACAACTAAAAAATGAGCAAGGGCATGAATTTTCCTCCCCGCAATCCAACTTGACATTTTAAAATCTGCGGTGACAAGAATTTGTTAAAAGGTACAAGAGTCATCTATGTACAGAATCATGTAACTTCGAGATGTAAAATTAAAGGGAGGTAGAGGGGGGGGAATATTCTTCCATTTGCTTAAAGCTTCATTTGCTACAATATACACATTACACACACGCTAAAACCTCATTTTATAGCATATTAAATGGTTCTTACCATAAGGCATGTTAGACCCCTGCGTATAGAAAGAAAAGTCACTGGTAGAAAGTTCCATTTTACTTCAGAAAAAAAAAATGTCACTAAAGCAGGGCAAGCATTTTGAGGTTGGATTTTCCATATTAAAAGCCACTCACCTAAGAATGATACCTCAGGCTCTGCCTAAATCCTTCTCGCCATTGTGTGTTCTTGTTTGATCTTCTATAAACTATTAAATCGTTCAACTCAAAAGACTACTGTGCCAAAAGACACTGGTAAATAACCCTAGGAGAACACAAGTTCTAGAATCAGCCTGTGACGGCATCAATTAACAATCAGATTCATTTCCAATGTGGTAGATATACAAAAAGAGATTTTATTCAGCCATCCAGGAAATACAATGATGTCATTTCCAGGAAAACAGATGGAAATAGTGATCATTGTGTCAAGTGAAATATGTCAGTTTCACAAAGATCGACATGATGGATTATCCTTTATATATGGGTGGGAGACATGAAAGTAAATGGTTTAGTGGGATGTATAGTGGGTAAAGGAGAAAGGACATGTGTTAGTTAGGGTTTCTATTCCTGCACAAACATCATGACCAAGAAGCAAGTTGGGGAGGAAAGAGTTTATTCAGCTTACACTTCCACATTGCTGTTCATCACCAACGGAAGTCAGGGCTGGAACTCAAGCAGGTCAGGAAGCAGGAGCTGATGCAGAGGCCATGGAGGGAGGTTACTTACTAGCTTGCTTCCTCTGGCTTGCTCAACTTGCTCTCTTATAGAACCCAGGACTACCAGCCCAGAGATGGCATGCCCTCCCAGCTTTGATCACTAATCAAAAAATGCCTTAAAGCTGGATCTCATGGAGACATTCCCAAGGGGGCCTCCTTTCTCTGTGATAACTCCAGCTTATGTTAAGTTGACACAGAGAACTAGCCAGTGCAGGAGATGTCTTCAAGAAGATGATGGGATGGTCAATATGGTCAAAGGACATTCCAGGCACATGTCAAGTTGTGAGGACAAAACTTATTACTTAGTGCACTTTGTATATGTACAAGCATTTTAAAGACATAAGCTACATTTTCTATGGACTTGAAATACTTGCTTTTGCCAGACACACTACTCTAGAAGAAACAACTCTTTCCTTCCTCCAGAGGATTCAATCTGGTTCCCCATGTGTCATTTTACTTGGTTTCTGACAGGTGCAAAATTCTTTGTTGCAGAGGGAACCCAAGATTCTCTCTCTGGAAGAGGCACATTAAGTGGCTTTGATTTTCATAATTTTTGTTTGTTAATTTTTCTTGGATATCTCCTATGCATTGATGCTTCAATGTCCATAATGCTTATAAATGAAAAATAAATAAATAAATAAATAAATAAATAAATAAATAAATAAATTAGTGGGATTGATGTAACAGTATAAGCCCATTTAGAGACTTGTCTCTCTGAGTTGGCTTCATCGCAAACAATGAGAAAAAAAATATAAATTCTAGGCATTCCCCCTTATTTTGTAGCTAAAATTCCCACAGAACTAAAAGACTTACTTTAGCAGCTGTTGAAATAAACAAATGCAATATAGAAGTGTTGAACTGAATTTTAAATAAGCGTTTGGAATGCTTAAAGATGTCCTTATTCCTGTGTGTAGGTTGATAATATAAGTGCATTTATAAGTAGTAAATTTTTTTCCTGTTCTAGACAGACTTAAATTCTAATTAACAAACACCTTGTCATTATTCATTCTCACTACTCAGATCCTACTATCAACTCGGGGTGTTGGAAATACAGAGAGAAACTTGCTCTGAGTTAAGGCTAGAAGATTGCTAGAATTATTGCTGAATTTTAACGCTTCTACCATAAGAAAACATGTCAATCGAGATTAAAAAATAACATTTCTTTGCAAGGTCTATTTATACCTGATGAGACAGACTGACTTCATGGCAGGCTTCAAATTGGCAGTTCAAGAGATGAGGCCTAAAATCCCAGACTTCAGGTAGCCAATCAGAAACTGCCTAGCCACTTGGCCTGAAGCAAGGACAACGGGTTGGCAACAGTTTCCAGCCCTCAAGCCCAATAATAGTTCTGGAATGTCCTTAAGAGATAGAGCAAGATTAAGCCACCTCCCCCTGAATTCTCCTAATGCAAGTTAAATAGAGCTTGCAAGCTCATTTGCATGTCTCTCTATCTTGGTAATGGGAGACCCCAGCACGCTGAACTTCTGCAGAATAAAACAGTCTCTGCATTTACATACTATTTGTGCAGGGGTATCATTCTTCAGAGACTCGTGGACCATTAAATATCCTTGAAGCCATGACAATGCTGGCTAAGTGCTTTGATTTTTAGAATCTCCTTCGCTCTTTACTGTCACTCCTGTGTCCTTCGATTGTCCAATAGGTCTATAGCACAAAGGCTTAGGTCAGTGGCTACTCTTGGTCCTCATAACTTTTCTTTCTTTGTCTGTTTTTGCTGAGAAGTACATGTTATTTGAGTCTGCTTCTTGATGACATATTGTATCTTTAAGCAAACTCCAAATAAGGGTTTATTTGACAAATCTCCAAATCTGTGTGCCGTGGACCATCCCAGCACATGTGGATGTGCTGTGATTCAAGCACTGACTGTTTCAGTCTTTTCAGTTCCTTGGATCATAACACATTCTCAACAGAACACCATCTGCATTTATAAATTTTTAAGAACTTGGTGCTTAATTTCCAAATTCTCAAGTGTTTCTGTCTTTCCGTTTCCATCTGAACTAGAATACTTCACATCTATATAGGGTGCTTTTTCCAGCTGAAGGCCATTGATCCTATTGGTTAACAGGCTTTTGGGGTATCCTTAGAAAAGCTTTTTAGATGTATAAAATGAGCCTTGCAAATAAGGAAGAGTCACAGAGTGATCTGATATCCCGCTTTCGCTCACTCACAAGTACTACTTTTGTGATCTTATGAGAAATACTAGTTTGTGTTTTCAGTGTTTCATTTAGTATGTATATACAACTTTCTTAGGCCTTAACAAGAAATGCAATGTTCTGTATAGCCTGCATCAAACAATATTTAGTAATAACTTATGTTATGTAAGTCATCGGTATATGAACATCATTATTTGGAATCATATTCATTCAAAGGACATCCATAGTGGGCAATTAATTTTTATTTTTAACCATGTTCTTATCAAAGAACTGCTATAAAACTGACTAAAGACTGTATTGACCATGTAATAATGACTCCTATTATTCAATAGATGTATAATCTATAATATATAGATTATATAATTATATAATAATATATTAATTAATAACACAATTATATAACATATTAATATATAATGATTAATATATATTAATATGCAATATGATTCTATATATAATATATTAATATATAATCTATTAATAAAGTATATGATGCTGATATGGAATAAATATGTATAAAATAAAGTGTATATTATAATAATACATTCTATATATTAGAAAAATATATGTGTATTCTAATTTAATCCTGATTTCAATGAAGCAGTATTGTTTAATTCTGATTCTTTAGAAAGGGATCAACATGATAGACCATGTATAGATGCAGAGATATAGCCAGCTAGATAGATAGACAGACAGACACACAGACACACAGATAGATGGATGCATAGACAGACAGACAGACAGACAGACAGACAGACAGACAGACAAAAGGATGAAACAAGGGCTGGAAAAAGAGAGAAAGGAAAGTATAGAGATAGAGACATAGCCAAAGGATTGGGAGATGATATGGAAAGTAGAAAAGAGATTGTTTTCCATTAACTGACAAATATGATTTTGTAGACTGTCAAGACCAGAATCTGTAGACCAAGTCAGTAATCTAGAAATTCAGAAAAGAGCTGATCTTCTTTGAGATCTGGAGGCTGGAGTTTGGAGGCTGAGTCAGAAGCTCTATGCTACAGATTTAAGGGAGAATTGCTTCTTGCAGGGAACCTGAGTTTACCCTCTTAAAATATTCAAGGTATTGTTATGGAGATCACCCACATTGCAGAGAATAAACTGATATATGACATCTCAGAGACACCTTCACAGTAGCATGTAGATTGTCACTTAATCAAGTAACTGGGTACACATACTTGTCATGTCAATTTAGCCTTCACAATTTGTATTGCTAAACTTATTTAATCCAGAAGGGGATGAAGGCTCAGAGAAAATGTACTGGGAATCATTCAGATAATACTTGAGAATTTACAACAGTTTTGTTATAGGGTGTATGTTTTGTTTTAAACCACAAGGCCATTTATAAAAATCTAGGATTATTTCTGGTAGAAAACATTTGTTAAAATGTGTTTATTAATCTCTACAAGAAATATTTATTGAGACTTCATTATGTAAATGGCATGATGTTAGGAACTGGGGGTTAGATAGGAGAACAAAACATACAATTGTTCTTCCCTATAAAAGGTGAGACCAACAGCAAAATAATAAACCTCAGAACTATATATGTCAGAAAAAAATAACATAGAAAAATGTGACCATAAGAAAGTGACAGAGTGATTCTTTGCATGGGTGATATTTGGAGAGCCGAATGAAGGGCGAACATAAACCATGTCTGTGTCTATACCAAAGCATCATTTTCAGTTCATAAACAAAGCAGGTGCAACAACCCTGAGATGGATGGACGTTTCAGGAATGGTAGCAAACCAGCATGGCTGGAGTAGAAAGACTAAAGTGGACTCAGGTAGTAATGGCGTCCACTCAGAAAAACAACATAGTTGTTCTAAAGACACAGGGAATGAAAGGACGATCAAGTTAAAAGCACTTGCAAAGATTTTTTTTGAAGAATTTTCAATAGGATTTCTGAATTAGAACCAAAGCAAAACAAATCGGGAACCGATACAGCAGAATAGGCCAGGCTTGGGAGCAGGGGATCTAAAGGGATAAAAGATTAAAGTGAAGATGTGTGGAAACCCAGGATGGCTTGTCAATATACAGAATTCATTAGAGAAATCAGGTTGATGTCTAGAAGGGAGACAAAAACAAAACAAACAAATAAACAAAACAAACAAACAAACAAACAAAAACAGTAAATGAATACTTTGCAGCCTGAATAAGGAAAATCAAATGGGCATTAAGACCTCGGGGCCCGGTATCTAACACTAATGAAGAACTGAAAGGAAGAAGCTTCATTCTGGTGTAACATGGAAAGGATGCCATGGGAAGAGTTCCAAGAGTCAAAGAAATATTTGAGAACATTAACAAATACATTTTTTTAGGCACTAGATGCATGAATTGTGCATTAGGAACTCATAATTGTTTTTTAAGAAGCACCATGACACGTTCTTGTTAACAACGCGAAAACGGGAATAAGAAGACATACTAAGTCCCTTAGTAAAAGTTATGTAGCTAGTAAGCAGTTGTGGTGGTCAGTAAACCCAATCACGCTGGGTCCTGATAATGGAGTTTAATAAACTCTATTGGTTATTAATATAACCTGGCCAGCCCCACAGTAATCAAGGCAGAGTCCTAGGATAATTTTAAATCGGCTCTAGCACCATTATTAGGGGATTACTCCTGATCTATATTTTTATTTGTTAGATTATCTACTTCCTAGCTGCTTTACCCAAGAACTTGCTGTCTGAATCTCTTCTGTTCCATCAGCATGTCCTCAGAGTCCATTTCATTAGGGTGTGTGTTCCTGGTCCATCTCATCTAATGGAGACCTCCTGTTCTCTCTGGCTTCCTCCTCCATCATTCTCCTCCACTCTCCTTTGTCTTCAGGGTATCTGTCTGTGATCCCCAAGCCTGGTAGCTAAAACTCTGCCTCTTCTATTCTCCCTCAGTAATTGGCTTTAGCACACTTATTTAACCAGTATCTGTAAACTGGAGAGCAAGGTTTACACAGCATCAGTTAGTATAATGGAGAATCTGCTTCTTACAGAGCAACCAGATCTTGGGGGCCAGTATTTAGCATTTCAATAAATAACAACAGCAGATCAACCCCCAACAGTTTCCCATCTTAACCAGTAGTCTCACAAAGCATGTGACAATTCTTATAATCCAACAATACCTGTGGAACACAACCAATATAAAATTGGGCTTGAAAAAACTTAAAGGAAAATGTATAGCTTTGAAGAATATGGGAAAAGACAATTAACTTTGGATTCAAACTACAGGACTACTTCTGTATTTATTTCTAGCCATTGTTCTAGAAATCGTCTGATTTAGGAGGCAGAGTAACGGAGTCATCAGGGAGAACTCTATTGCTTTAAACTTGCTGCTGTTAGAAATTTGCAATGAGATGTCCACAATCATTGTCACTAACACAGGATGCAGAGATTCAGTTTCTTTCAATTCTCCAGACATGGAGAAGACCATTTCCCTCTTATAGATAGCGGAGGTCAAGTAAATGCTCAAAAATAGAGCGAGAGACAGGGATAAAATGAGCATTAAACGTTCTGTCTCAACCCAAACACCTGCTCTTTGTCAGCTTTTCAAAAGCGTGGTTCCTGGAATGGCATTTTTGGTATTCTTCTTTAGGAGTTCTCCAACGTTTTAGGCAGAAAAGCACTTAAAGACTAAAGACACACATAAGCAATTATAAATAAAACAATAAAGCAATGTGTTTGCAACCAAGGGATATTTACACAAAGAAAAGACTTGTAGCCTAGAAGAGATTCATGCAGGCTGGGGTTGGCATTAAGGGTTGCAAAGGAAAATGGGGTGAACCCCAACCCTGCTGAGGATGCAGGAGTGATAAGGATAAACAAATGGTTACTCTTCTGCATCCAAGTTTTTTACAGTGAGGACATCCAAAACCTGAGCAGTGGAATGACACTTCCACGGAGCAGTTTCGTCTGTGTCCCCTGCACAACTGAACACCATCTGCCGTGGAGGAGGCACCGCGGCGAACTGGAATAGCAGTCCAGGCTCGTTTTTGAAAACTTGGCAGTGTCTTCATATTGCAGCGTGGCTAAAGCTTGGAGGGATTGGGAACATCCCTGAACTAGCCGACTTACTGTCATTCAAGCACAGAAGCAAACAAACAAGGCAACAAAAAATTCTGCCCAATTCAGGGGATATTTTCTACGGCTTTTCTCATAAGAAACAAATCTTCAAAATAACAGGCCAGGTTCCAATTCTTATCGATTTGGTCCAGTTCCATGACGCAAAATTAATTAGTGGGTTCTATATGTGTGGGGGAACTGGGGCATTTGGAAGGGAGGTCTGACTCAGAACGTTGGTTGCCACGATCTGTTCCATGGTGCACCAACATGTCTTAAATGGGTTAATTTGTCCTTTTGCATTTAATTCTGGTTTTGAAAAGCTCTGAAACAGAACAGATCATAATAAGTCATGCATTGAAGATGTGAGTGGAATCCCATAAAACTTGGAACTGGATTCTTAATGATAAGCTCACTGGGGCTAAGTTATCCATGTACAGAAGTTTAACAGATGTAGACTACAGTAAGTATATATTTTCCCTGCTGGGTTGAATTTTTAGAGAGACAGCCAAGAAGTATACAGGGGGCAGAAAATTAAGCTTGTGTGATGCTCACATCCCTGGCAGCCAATGCTGGTTTGCCTAATCCACAAGTGCCATTTGAGCAGATGGAAAAATCTGCCTGCTTTAGAAACTACCCATCCATCCCTGGGGTTTAATTGTCCCAGGTGTTGTGGCCATCTGCCAGACTTTTTTATGACAAACGTTTGGTTTAAGAGTGGGATGCTAAAGGCTCACAGCATCTCTAGGACATGGCTAAAGCACACACCGAAGTCAGAAATTAAATCTCAAATCTTATAGCCATCCACTCTGTAGCAGGCTTTGCTGCAGGATCAACAAAGGATGTTAACGGGGCAGGTTATGGGATGGCTAGATTGACTTTCTAGGCAGAGGTTGAAAAAAAATCAGAGATTTATGGGATACTGAAAGCTTAGAAAACATCATTTTTAGAGACCATAATTTCAATTGGCATTTGTGATGAGAACTGTTGGTAATCATTGAGATTTATATCACCAACGACCTCAGAAGGTTAAACATAAGGAAGAAAGAAAAGACCATTGATAGAAAAACATGTGCTAATGGCATAAATCCTTTTGACCATGTGACCATGAAGTATATGCTCAGATTATCACACTTGCCCTATACATTTACATAATAAAACAATTAATAAAAACAGGGCATTCTTAAAGCTGCTCCTGTGAGAAACTTGTATTACTGTACTCTGCCCAGAGAGGCAAAGTAGATGTCAGCAGGTAACCAGAGTTGTCATTTCAGCAGACAATGGGGGATTTGGTTGTTCATGTATCAACAACTTCAAACTCTGTTCTCCAGCTTTCTTTTAAAGACTCAAGAAAGTCGAAAAGAGTCCAACTAGTTTCTATTTTCTTTAGAAAGAAACAGTTTAGTGACTTTGGAAATAAGAAAGAAAAGGAGACTAACAAAAGAAGTGAAAAAGAAAATAATAAAATTCAAAGTAAAATACAAATAAATGCCGAAGTTTTTAAAGCATTTTAATGTAGAAACCAAGGAGGAGTTAGGTAGAAAATACACACAAAGCCCTGGCTCCATCAAATGACCCTTTTTAAACCAAAGTGTGTGTGTGTGTGTGTGTGTGTGTGTGTGTGTGTGTGTGTCTGTGTCTGTGTCTCTGTGTGTGTGTCTTTTTTACTATAGATGATCTTAGCACTCACAGCCTTTTATTAGTCTCCTTGAGAACTTGAAACCTGATCATATTTCAGTGTCTACATTACTTGATCCTATACAAGTAATTCCTACTTCTTCCTCTATATGAGCATTTGATAATTCTAAATTTCTATTGGAAAATACTTACATAATTGGTGCTTCCTCCCTGATATTAGCCCTGCTTCCACAGTAAAACATCTAAAGTTCCTGGACAGCAGCCCTACTTTACATGGAATCTTCTACAAGGTTCATTAACTGATCAGAATTTCGGTGGTTGTGGAGATACTGGAATGCTTCAGATCCAGTGCCTAATTACGCTTTACTAGACATTTTACTATCCTCAACAGCCATCCCTGTTCTCCTCTGTGCCCAAACTAACTTCTCTGTGTCTTTCAGATAGAATCTTTTCCAAAGGCTAAGAATGTCAGTAGACAACATCTGAGTCTGTAGCAGAGGTTTCCAATACTTTACCATAACCCACCTTCCAGATGTTTCTGCCAATGTAATTGGAGACTGTATTAAGTCATGAATTTCTTTGTTCTGTTGTGACAAACATTTAATCAAACTACTGCAACATTGAATCATGGAATTTGGATTAACCTGAATCTGTTTTACTGGGAACCTAGTCACTCAGAGCTGACTTCAGAATATATTATCTCTTATTGTCTTTGCGACGACAGTTTCTTATAAGAATAGCTTTATAGCCTTCTATGTGAGTACACTATGGCTGTCTTCAGACACACCAGAAGAGGGCACCAGATCCCACTAACGATGGTTTGAACCACCATGTGCTTACTGGGAATTAAACTCAGGACCTCTGGAGGGGCAGCTAGTGCTCTTAACCGCTGAGCCATCTCTCCAGTCCCCCTTTAAAACCTCTAAGAGCTTAAACTTTTGTTCAGTAATTCAGACATCAACAGATCTTGAAATAAGTACAAGAGTCTTTTGCCTACTTGCTCTGACATATGTACCCTCAGATCACTAATTTCTGTTGGTTATTAGTTTTGAGCTTCTCAATGACTCACTTTTTGTATTTGTAAGTTTACTACCAGTCTTACCATAAACCTTAGGTAACACGGGAGGGCAGTGTTTGATACATGCTGCAAAATTCTAAGAGCATCTTCCAGGAGTGCCCTCTCAATATTTAACGTCATAAAACAAGTGAGTTTAGCATAGTAATATGCTTTTGGGAAAACAATGTTTATTCATTTGAGTTGTCCAGGAAAGTACAATTCTTAATATATAACCTCACCTCCCCATGATTTCTCTCTTCATGTCTTTTTCATAGATACAGATCACCTCTTATATACTGTAATTTTTTTTTTAGGATTAGAAATGATCAAATGTGAAACACTCTCCTAGATTATATGGAAGCCCTATACTGCTCTGTAGTAAGAGGGAGCTTTGGTTCTCCTACCCACTAATTACCAGACTTCGTGAAGTCTGTCAGTGAGGATGTGATGAAGGCTTTTTTTCGGGTAGAAGTATGATCACCATGTGTGGTAATTTCACAACGAAGATAATTAAATTGGAGATAAATGAAATGTAGCATAAAAATTATCAAGTCGTTCTACATTTTATCAGTACTGTGACTAATATATGCAACCTATAAATAGTGAATGATTCCTTTGGCCTACAGACTCTCGGTACTATATAGACTTCTTCAAGAAATATATATCTGGCTCTGTAGACCAGGGTAGACTTCCTAAGGCACATGTCTCCGTGAGAGTAAATACAGTATGAACTTCCAGCATGCTGTATTTCACACTGCCAAATGATTTAGATAGTCCTTTAGCAGGTGTTCAGCGGGCAAATTAAATTTACAACATTAGGAGCCAAGGCATCTCTTCCCGAAGCCCCATAGCATGCCTATGGTAATTAAAATCCTTCAAATAATGCAGGCCCTATCTGATACAATGGCAGTCTGGAGTCTTTGGTTAAGAGGTATTCCCAGGATCGAAAGGAGGACAGAACACCTTGTTAGCAGTGTGAAGACCAGGCCCTTCACTGGCACCAGGAGATGACTTTATTCCTATCCAATGTGTGCACCTGCTGCATATCCAGGCAGAAATTATCGCTCTTTGGAGACCTCTGCCAGTCAGTTTTTGCTCTGACTCTTTTGCCATGCTTTGTTAGCATTTTGATACAGACTTCACCAGGCCCTGCATCAGTTTCTTCATCTGTATCCATGGGACATTGGGTGGCGAGTTTGTTTTGAGCATGACTGTGGAAAATGATGGATGTTCTAAAGGTCAGGATTACCGAAGATAGTCTTGAGTCAAATATGACTGGGGCAGCAGCTGAACAACCCCCTTCTGCCCTCCTTTGCTATTTCTAGGATAGAAAATTTGAAGTGTATTTATGTTGCCTATATAAATGCGAGCAGGATGTCTCAGAAGGAAAAACACTAATCTTGGGGAGACAAAGCTACAATAGTCAGCCCAGGGTTTAAGATACCATGACAGTAATACATAGAAAAAGCTACTAACAGGCCAAATTTACACCTCCTCCAGTATCTCTGTACTTACAATAGAAACTTTGGAATGTTTTGGGGGGAAAAGCAAAAGTATCCACAATTCTCATAAGGGAAAACAAGCACTGCAAAACAGACAATGGCAGAAGCCACATAATTTGTTGCAGAATGTATTTTATTGCCCAAATTCTATGAGTATGCTATTAGAAGATAATTAACAAGATCCATAATAGTAAACATGGAGGTGGGTTTTAATTAATGTATTTAATTTCTTTTTTTAAAAAACGAGTTCTCTTTTACCTCCTCTTCTCATTCCGTCTTCGAAAAGCCAGGAGAGTTCTGGAATGGCTCTATTACACTGAGAAACCAACATAAACCCTGGTTAAGTTTAGGTAACTGCCACAAAATGCTAAAGACTTGGTGGTTCCAAAAATCAGGATTTTTTTTTTTCAGTTCTGGACATCAGTAGATTCAGCTTTTAGGGAAGACTATTTTTTTCTTTTTAGATTCAACATGGCCTCCATTCTTTCACCTGCTGGAGAAAGACAGGCAAAAGGAAAGGCAATAGGCAGGGAGAGATGGAAGATTAGCTGAAGTCCTTGAAGGCACCTTCTTACATCGGCATCAACCATTATCCTGAGGTCTCTACTGTCACCACCTAAATATTCCTCAAAGATCCTGTTTCCAAATATCATCAAATTGGTATGTATTTAACATTTAACATATGAATTTGGGTAATAGTGGAGCAAAAATATTTAGACTATGACAAATTATAGAATCTCTAATATTACTCTCCCTGTGTTGGTGACTCCTCAACTTATAAGTCCAGACTTCTGTCTCAGACTTATCAACCAGTATATCCCCTTCTTATGATTCACCTGTGCCAAACATTGATAGTTTCTACGTCTAATCCCTATCTGTCCATATTATGAGCCATATTTTAATGACTGTCATTCATTCACTCTTTAGACTGCTAGAGATAGTACACTATAAAAGACCAGTAGGTTCCTGTCACTCTTCAGGTGAAATACAAGAGAGAATAATATAAATGTAGTGAGAAACAAATGCTAGAACTATGAGAGGAAACTGCACGAACCACTCAAAGGAAATGCAATGTCTCAAGTTACAGAGGGGTGAAGGTGAGTCTCTGTACTGATTTTTTTTAATTGGATATTTTATTTACATTTCATATGTTGTCCCCTTACCCCATCCCCCACCCACCCGGGAACCCCTTATCCCCTTACCCCTCCTCCTTCTTCTCTGTGGATGTAACCCCTACCTACCCCCCCCACTCCTACTTTCCCACCCTCAAAATTCCCACCCCCTGGGGTGTCCAAGCTTCATGAGGTCAAGGATCTCATCTTCCACCTATGCCCAGCAGGGCCCTCCACTCTTACGTATTCAGCTGAAGCCCTGGATCTCTCCCTAAGTGCTCCCAGGCTGGTGGTTTAGACCCTGGGAGCTGTGGTTGGTTGGTATTGTTGCTCTCCTCACGGTGCCACAAACCCTTTCAGCTCCTTCAGTCCTCACTCTAACTCCTCCATTGAGAATCCCATGATCAGTTCAATGGCTAGTTGTGAGCATCTGCCTCTGAATATGTCAGACTCTTGAAGGCCTCTGAGGAGACATCCATATCAGGCTCTTATCAGCATGCACTTCCTGATTTCCACATCAGCATCTGACTTTGGTGATTGAACATGAGATGGATACTCAGGTGGAAAGGTCTGTACTGATTATTTAATTTGCTTTCCTGGATTCAGCACCAGCTCACAGAATTCACAGTTCTTTATCTATTTAAACCCCTTTATTTCTTTCCAATCTCCAGCCTCTCATTTTACCCCAAGTCTCCAACACTTTTTCCAGAAATACAACTCCTTAACATGACTATCTTCATACGCCACCTCCCTTCAACGTGTTGTAAAATGTAATGAAATGGAAGGCTGGAAACTGGTATGTTATGATTGATGATAACCAGTAATAAGAAAACTATTCTGGCTGTGATTGAAAAGCTTCCTTAAGACATTTCTGCTATCAGCAAGAGGAGCACAGGAGCAAACCCCAACTGGCCAGCTGCTAACAGGAAGCCTGAGGATTTATCTGCCTTGCAGTACAAACTAAGCAAAGCATTGCCTCCTCTGGCAGGCAAGTAAGAAGGAGAGATACCCAGCTGCAAGAAGGCAGCTTCACACACCCACAGCGTTGTCACCTTCTTGGAGTCTAATTAGAAACTTTAGTCCAGAATAGCATGAAACAGATCAGATCTTCCCAGTTAACATGCCCCACTTGTCTTGTGTTTTAATAGCAGCAGCACTAGAGTTAGTGGTGAGACGTCTCTAAATAGGGAGAACACCTACAGCTTGCTATATACGGCCATGTATCAGAGAGGCTGCTGGTCTATGTGCTAGAACATCCCCACGAGAGACAGAATAACTCCAATGTCACTGATGGAGGACAGGAGAGTGAGGGGAACACCAGAAGAACAAATTCCTACTTTTTAAGTCATACCTATCCTAGTTGACCAACTACATTGTGGGAGAGTTTATCATCCTGACTCTGTCAAGAACAGGTAAGTGTAGGAAAACCCAGAACTTAGCCTTTCGAGTGTTTTGTTTAGTGAACTTCAGGAGCTGAATAAACTTTCTTTTCCTGGAGGATTCAGTTTGAATACGCTATACGCACTAGGTCTACTCTAAGCCTGTTCCTAGAATCAGCCTCAGACACATACTGCCATCCTTAGCTTTGTTTGCAATGTCTTTTTTATCTTGTATTTGATAATTTTATTTGTGCATTTCTTAGTTCCTATTACATGTGGTTTCTATACATTTTCTGAATGCTTAATACATCCATTCTATGTCCCAGGCACCATTCAAAGTACTGCTTTATAGAAGTAAAACCAGTACAATCCTGCCTACAAAGAACAGGCAATTGGGACAGGAAAACAGAACATTTGGTGTGTGCATGATCATTTGCAGTTATTTTTCAAAATTATGTTAGGTCTAATTTCAATCCATATTTACTAGTTATAAACATGATGTTTTAAGCTATCTATCACCCGATTTTCTTATAGTCATGATACCAGTGGGTGGCAAACCAGACATAGAATGGAAGTCACCTTAGCTTTATGGTCTGCAATCCTAAATGTTGTTTGCTACCCCATCGTCTCCAACAAATAATCACTGCACATCTTCCACTTCAGTATTGTAAAGTAATCACACATACACACACCACACCCTCACACACACACACACACACACACCACTCACACATACCACACACTATCACACATACTCATACACATACCACACTAAAACACACAGACTCTCTCTCTCTGTCTCTCTCTCTCTGTCTCTCTCTGTCTCTCTCTGTCTCTCTCTCTCTCTCTCACACACACACACACACACACATACACACACATACACACACATGCACGCACGCGTGCACACACACACACACACACACACACACACACACACACACACTTACACTTGGTCCTCTCCACATGAGTGTAAGCTCCTAAACATCTCACTAGATAACACTTATTTGTCCAAAACTCAGCTTTACAACAAATTTCTTCAACACAATACTCCTTCTGATATAGCTTGCAATGGCTAATCTTCATTGGCAAGCTGACTAGATTTAGAATCACCTAGGAGTTTAGGATAGACTTCTGAGTTTGGCTGTATAGGGTTTGTAGACAGGATGAACTGAGGTAGAGAAAGATCTACCCTGAATATAGGTGACATCTTCCCATGAGCTTGCGCTTCGGTAAAATCATAAGTTAAAAAATTACAAAAAGGGGAAAGAAAAAGATAACAGTGAACCGAATAGCATCCTTCTTTTCTCTGTGCTTTTTGATTTGCCACAGTGTAAGCAAGCAATGTCACGCCGCCACAGCAACAGCCAACCCCACCACCACACCTTTGCACTAGGATGGACTACATCTTCAAGCATGAGCCAGAATAAATTCTTCATCACATAAATTGCTTCATAGGTAAAGAACTAGAGCAGTTCAGAACTAAAAGATACATAGCTTTACCCTTTAAAGTCCACACATTGTTTATAGCCCACGTCAATTTCTTGTCTGTGTTCTAATGTATCTCTGAAAATACACTTGTTTCTAATGGTAAGTTTTGCTCCTACAGAATGGCCTATATCAATTTGGCCATTGGTAGAGAGCAAAGCAAGTGAGGTATGGTGTTCTTCAATGGATATGTGATGTACAAGCAGAGTTTTCAAGCCCAGTGGTTTTCTTTGGATAGCTGTAACCTAAACCATGTCACTTCACTTACAAACTTTGAAAAATCTTATCTCTGATAAAGAAAAAATAATAAGCTATAAAAAGAAGGTAAAGCAAGACACACCAGAGACAGTATTTTCTTACATTAAAAAAAATGACATAACCATATGCCTCTCCCTTGGAATTAGGGTTCTCAGGTGTCAGATATCATGTTTTGACCTTCTATATATTTTAATATGATTTTTCACTGCTCACAATTGGCATAGAACTAACCTTGGATAAAATGTACCATTAATAAAATACATGCTTTTAAATTAATCATGAATAAAATTAATATTCTGCTTAAAATTTTATATAAAATTTGTTTCAAATTTTTATGGAAGAAACATGAAAGCTTATCACTTGAACTTAATTAAACTCCTACAGTGTAAAAGTATATACATTTACAGTGTAAAATAATTAATCACAGTACAGTGTAAGAAGGGTTTGAGAGAAAAATAATAAAACTCACTACGGTCCAGGTGAGTGTTTTTAGTGATTATTTGGGAGGGGTATAATTCTAGTTAATGACAATTTCAATCTATAGGACTTTAAATAGAGTGTGTTTTAAAACAGATTAAAACAAAACAACAACCATAGCAAAACAAACAAAAAAACAGGCATTGGGCTTTTGATTCCCCCAGAGATTGAGAGCCACTTGTACCATCTGGAAATTGCCTGCCACCTCCCATGACGATTACCAGTATCTTCTTTCCATAGTGTCTTCTCAGAACTAGTATTCCTAAATATTACTCATTATCTCCAAATTTCTGCTCAGAGTCCCTCAACTGCGTCTCTCTGCTATTTTAGGAGGTTGTAGTATGAAAATGATTGTATCTATCAACTCAAGCAAAAACATCTGCTAGCAATACTGTACACGCTAGGTATTAGGAAAGTTCTATCTGAATCAGATGCAGCCTTGGTTTTTAGGTAGCACACTATCTGGCATAGACAAAATATGATGTGTAGTCTGAAAAGTGCAATGAAAGACATTAAAAAACATTTTGAGAAAGGTGAGAAAAACGTAGTTCAGCACTGTGTAAACTTTGGAGAAAGTTCCACCAACAAAGTGAGTTTAACGTTGTTGGAGTAACTTTATGATGTTTGGATGGAATATTTCTCAGAGTTTGTAGCTGGGCAAGTAGAGGAAGGAATGTGCACTCCAGGCATAGCAAATCATGTTTTCAAAGGTCAAGAGTTATTAAATGTGATAAAAGATTCAGAAGAGGACTGGAAAAACAATATAGATAAAAAGTAATAGGTAAAAAAATAATTATCCACATGGCTCATTTCATTTTCTCCTTTATGCTCCTATAATGGTTTTATTCAGAAAACTGCTGAAATAAGTTGCACCTCTAAGGATCAGATAGATATCTGACTTTATTAGAAGGATGCAATGGTACAACTTCAGAACACTGAAGAAGTGATTATGTAAAGAGGAAGATGTAATATGATGATGAGTTAAGCCTGTTCCCCTATGTCCTTCTTCATCAATCATCTACCTCCAGCATGGAACACACCCATTCAACTCTCAATATCATAATCAACCACCAATGGTATAAATTGGTCTATTGTTTTGGATAGATAACTCATGCTGCTATCTCTACTCTATCTAGAAATGTTCAATTCTTTCGAAACAATCGCAAGCCTTGGTGCAGACAAATCTATAGCAAAAGACAGGTTAACAAAGGAAATGCATAATAAATTTATGTAGCTGAATTTTATAAAATATGAGAATCTTTAGAAAAGAGGACACTAAAACCTAAAGGAAAATGTCTTTTTCTTTTTCTTCAAAATCTGACAAGAGAAAATTATACCTTTAGAGTTTTGACTTTAGATGATGGGGAACCCCAGTAAGGTCTGTTTGTTCATATTTTTCTTTTATGATTTTATACAGAATTACTTGACTTGGGGTTATGAGTCCTCTCTGAGTTTCATGGGAAGAACAAGAATCCTTCTTGATTTTAAGGATTTACTTTAGGGGAGAGTTCTAGACTCCATGACCCAACTTCTGAAGGAAAACTGGGATTCCCATGACCTGTCCTTTAAGAGGAGAGTTGTCAAGGAACAGGCAGACAAAAGAAAGACACTCTACCCTTACACATGGAGTCTAGTCAGTATCCTTCATTAGGAAGTACACAGAGTCATGAAGGGTTGTACTTTGGAGCATCGTCATTCAGAGTGCTTCTATTAGGTCAAGTTCCTAAGCATTTCTTGAGCTTAACAGATTTGTTTTCTTAAATTCCAAGCAATAACAAGAAACAAATATGCTAACATTAAATTCCATATTTAGATTTATTTTTCCTCTCTGCAGAATCCACTGAGGGTAAGTGTAATTTCTCTCATCAGATATTTGAGTAAATTACCATATGATGAAATCTCCACATTCTTTTTTAATTTTTTTAATACCAAATCACTTTGTTTTAACCAAGATTCTGTTACCCATGTGTCTCAAAACACTGCTCTGTCCAATGTATGAAAGTACCTTGTACATGTATTCGTGTGTTTTACAATGAAAATTATCATTAGTAGACACATTGTACTAAATGATTTCCTCAAATAAGGAAATACATGCAAATCATGTGAGATTATGCTCAATCATTACAAATTCCTCTGTCTTTGTTCCAGGAACTGCGAGCCAAGTGTGTCATGCAAACAACTCAGAATGTGTTGGTAACCATAGAGCAGAGAGAGGAGCCAAAGGAACAATTAACTGTACCCTCAAAACAGTTCCTTTGTTTCAGGAATCTCAGAATTTCAAAGTAAACTTCTCTTGAGAGTTATCCTAAAAGCAAAAAGGGGATTTTTAAAACCCCTAGAAGATATGCGTTTAACATGTTCATTTTCTTCTACAAGAAATTCTATCAGTGTATTATAATTTCATTAAAAGAATCACCCACTTCAATGATTTAGTTTTTTAAGGTTCACTCTGGTTCTGTTACAACCAAGAAATCTTAATAAGCACATCAGTAGGTGAGTCTATCAGTGGTTTTAAGAGTAATTAGTAAGTGGCTGGATGTTAATAATGGGAATGTGAGAAAACAAACAATCGAATTCTAATGCATATACTTAAATGTAATTTCTATACTCCTGATAATGTTCATCTGTCTATTTGGATCAGCAATTTTTCTTACAGAATGAATCGGTCAGATTATCCTTTATTCAGCTACCAACCTGCTGTCTTGAAATTTTAAATTAAAATATCATATGTGTCTATGTCTCTGGGAGTTTTATGCATACTTTTTGCCTCAATATCTGTATGAATGAGAAATAACTCAAGTTTCAATGCAACTTCATGTACAGTTCTATGGATTAGTCATCGTTTTCCCTTTAAAGTAGGTAACATTTTTATTTTCTTTCACGATGGCATGAAGCCCCTGGTGGGTAAGTCCAGTTAGTCATATTCACCTTCATAGTCATCTTGGGATCTTTCTCAGTCAGCCTGGCTCTTCTGCTGGGCTTAGATTGGATTTCTTAGGACCTCATTTGATGTTGTTCAGAGTACAGCAAGTAATGACAGACATTAAGCTTGATGAGAATCTATGCAAATTTGGTCATCCAAATCCAATTAAATGAAACAAATAATTTGCTCTATGGGTTAAGGACTGCTCAGAAGTTAACAAAAAAACTTTTTACTTTGGATAAGTTTAAGCAGTCAAAAAATATGTGCTTACAGATAGACCTGGGGAATATGGATTTTTACAGTTGCAGTAAACCTTGAAAGCTTCAAGTCCGAGCCTATGAAAATGTTTCTATTATTAGCACGTTTTACTACTTTCTTCAGCCAGCTGATGAAGGGGAACTTATTGCTTCCTCCAATTGTCAATCTCATTTGAAAAGCTCTAATTGCGAGGAGGTTCTTTATGTTTTAATCCAACGTACTGTAACACTAAAGACAAATTAAGCTGATGATTTCCCCACAGGGATACTATCAAAGATGAAAGATAAATAACCAGAGACCCAAAGGCACACCATTGGACAACTGCAGATCTGTCTTTTGATCATTCATATTAGTAAGAAATTCTTCCCTACATTTAAATGTACCATACAGACAATCTAGGGATCGTAATCTTGTTGGTTTATATTGAAAGAAAACAAACAAACAAACAAAAATGTCACATTTTAAATCATACCAAAATGCAGTTTCGAGGTAGACAACCTAATCCTTTTTAAATGGGTTTAGGTGATATAGGTAATCACCTAGAAAACATGTATCTTTGTTATTTCTATAAGGTGGCACACTAAATAAACTGAATTGGAGGTAAGTAGCTAAATGTAAATATTAAAATCTATTTAAGGAAAAATAGGCTTGACTAACTGTAATCTGACAAGAAATTTCTTAGGACAGAAGCAAGACAGAAAATCCTAAAAGAAGGTGTATACAGATCTAAAGATATAAATAGTATAAGTTTCTGCATGTAAAATGAAAACAAGAATTAATGTCCAAGCACAGCAGCAAGAAAAAATGACAAAAATATCAGATAAAAAGTTAATCAGTTTCTGAGTGTAAGTGACCTCAAACCTAAAAAAGAAAAATGCTTTCTAAAAAAAAAATAGACAATTATAATTCCCGAAAGAAGAAATCAGGATAAGCATATAAAACTTAAACTTATTTGTGTAAGTAATTAGATATAAATAAAAACAGCAAAGGTATGTTTATAATAGCAATAATTTAAAATGACCAAGTATAGCCCCACTTAGTACCAGAAACCCCAAAGCTACCACGTGTACCACAGCCTAATACATGTAGACCTCACCCTTCTTCTTTTGGGGTCCCTGAGCCTGAGGGTATTAAAGATTTATCAGTTAGGGCTGGTCTTGCTGTGGTCAGATGTTCTTTACAATTTGACTAACTTTCTGTAATGGTCTTTTCCTACTACAAAAGAGGCAGCACATGGCCTTTAGGTGCAGAGCAAAGGAGGCAGAGTACAGGCATATCTCTATGAGTTTGAGGCCAGCCTGTCTCTCTAGTGGGTTGCAGGCTAGCCAGATAGGAAATGTAACATCAAAATAATTCTTGTCCATGGTTCACGAGAAAAGTGTGAACAATGAGACAAATGGATCAGCAGTGGTTAGAGTGATGTCAGAAGTCTACATTTTTATATAAATTCCCTGAAGCAAGCCATGGTATTATTTGGTTGCATTATTTAAAAGCTTTATCTAAATAAAGATTTCCTTTGGAATAAACCAGTACGTCATGTTGTGAGTACAGAGTCCTAGTTCTTCATCTTGCAGGTATTTCTGATATACTTCATTGCATCCTGCATGTTAAAATACTGTTTAATATGGCTGTTGTCATCAGTCTAAGACATAGTAGCAGAGGACCACAGATTGGCTGATAAACAATAGATAATTATTTCCCATTTGTCTACAGGGAGGAACATCTGAAAACAGAGCTCCTGCTGAGAGCTTCCTTCCAGGTGGCAAAATGATAATGTCCTCTGGTGTCATGAAGGTGACACCACCACTGAGAGCAAGAAGGAAATGTTGGCTGTAATTTCGGGCAGAAGAATTATTTCTGGAATGGACAAGTATAAATATATTGATATAAAAGGACAGTGAAGAAGTTTTCAGTATGTTGACAGCATTTGTTTTTATATTTTAGGAGTAATTAAACTAACATGTACTCAACAATCATCTTTTAACGTCTATTAATATTTAATTTGTTTTGCTGAGGGTATGCTACCCTGATCATTTAAAATGAATTTACACAAAGATTTTGAATGAAATACCCTATCTCTCTACAGGTAAATCCCATCCTTTTTCCAGTTCTTTACACTTGAACCACTAATAATATTTCATACTTCCTAATCTTTGCTTTCCTTAAAAATCTACATGGTACTATTTCTAATTTTAGCAAGATTAAAGACCATAGACTAACATGAATAATTTACTCCATCTTTTTTTTACCTTCATCATTAGTGATAATGATGAAAATGACACATCATATTTCCACGTTATCTTTTTCAGTGTTCTGAATAGTTTTGAAGCATTAAGATTTAGCACCTAAGTCTTTTCTCTTTCATCTAGATGAAGTCAATAAATTCCATGCCCTTAAATAACTGTGAATAAGTCGATGACATCAAATCCACAGCTCCCTGTAGAACCTGTGACTGGAATGCCAACTCCAGAGTTCCAATTACCTACATGACACAATACCTCACACTGTCTATAAAGTATTTGAGCATTTCTGCAATTCAGTTCCTGATGCTTCTCGGTCAGATCTGTTCAGCCTATGAGTCTCCTTGTATCTACTAAGAAAACGGTGTATCTCACTTGCTGAATGTTTACCCCTCCTTTCTTTTTATGTTTTAATGCTTAAGTCAATCCACTTTAGTTCGTATGTAGAGCACAGTGACCAACTAGAGTATTGTAACCTAATGCTGGCCTTTGATCAACTCCAAGCATCAAAAACTAGCTATTTCGCTCAAACAAAATTAAAAACTAAGCTTTGAACATCACTAACATGCCCATCAGATTTCGTATTATATACTCATATATACTTCTTCCAAAACACTCGCTGCTGCCATTCCCCTGATTGCTATTCTAAATGATATTTTTGCCTTTCTGTCATACTCACCCTCACTCCACCATCTACTATTTTCTCTGTATCTCACTCTGCTGTGCACATATTACTTTTGTCTACTCTTCAGGCATGCTTCCAGCCACTTTAGACTTCTCCTCTTGGGCAAATATAAGGTTCATTCCCTTGACTTCTTTAGGGTTTGTACAAATGTCTTTTCAACCAGACCTCCTGTGATGTCCTGATTTATAACTTCAATTTTCCTCAATCCATATTCTTACTACCCTTTTTTATTTTTATATATCTCCTTATATTTACTATACCATACTTTATAATACAATATGTCTTTATTTTAATTCTCATCACACATATACATGCATTGAAATTGCTCTCTTCATACACATACATGTTTTGAGATCACTACATTTTCACTTTTGTCAACTGCTGTCCCAAGATCAAAGACTCTTCTCTCCTAGGAACACAGTAAGATATTCAGTACATATTTGTTGAGAGAGTAAATGGTGAATGCATGGATGATTATATTCCGCCTAATACTTACGTGGTATCTTTTACCTGAATTTTATCTAATATAGAAAAAGGAGTTTCTTCTTTTAAAATGACTCAACATTTTTGAAGAAGAGTCATAACAGCTTGCACATTCACCATTTCTTTATGCATTTAATATGTAAAAGTATAGTTGATGCTGGACCAAATACATTTTACATAGCAATTCATTATCTCAACTTTCTTATGGTCTTATCTTCTACCTTCTCCAATCTATTGTTCATTAATTATTTAAAGTATCTTTTATTTTCTATTTGCTAGTTTCTTTCTTGCACTCTTTCTTGTATTAGGGCACATATCATTTCCTATAATGGCAATCTCTTAAGAATCCCAATAATATGACTGGGAATTTCATAGTACTTTGGTATTTATTTCACTGATGTAAGAGACTATGCTGCAAGAAGTGAGAATTAGCATATTCCAACTGTGTAAATACTTGAAGCAGTCCTTCATTCACCAACATCTGACAGTTAAACTTGTTCAACATGCCAATTGACAAGACTGAACTTTTCTATTAATCCGGTATTTATTTATAAGACAAATATGAGTATGTGTCAAGGACTATATTAAAAACTAGGGATGCTTGGATAGATCTTTTTGTGGTTGTGTAAAGCCCCTTCTTTACATCTGTTCATCCCCTAGAATAGATACAATTAGGAATAAGGTTACTTGGGTCAACTTACAAGGGTGGCTAGCTTCGTACTAAAATTTGTTTATTCCCAGGACTTGTGGTTGATCAATGCCAGGTGAGCCAAAAATCTTCAGAAAGATTTAAGCATACATGTTAATAGCAAGTTAGGCTTTATCTCAGTAATCAGAATGGAGAAGTCTTAAAAAGAGTGGATAAGCCTTAACTTTGAAGGCTACCAGGATATTATTCCTTGCCACTCATATTTGGTTGGCATACATACAACATCAGAATTACCTGAGAACTAACAAGAAATGTAGAGTCCAAGGTCATTACCAGTCTGTTAAATCGTAATGTGCATCTTCACAGAATTCCGCAGTGATGTATGCCCATGAAAATTTTAGATGCTTCTGTTTCTCACATTGATCGAAACCTGTCCTGCAAATAGTTGAAGTTCTTGCCTCTCCCTTGATTACAATACAACTCTGAGTGAAAATAAAAATGAAAAAGTCCGAAATAGCATTTTCTTTTAGCCCAGAGGTGCCAGCACTGAGCTTTGTCACACACTGCCAATGGACACTAATGGAATGGTGACAGAGACAAGTGGTGAAGTCATTCAAAAGTTTTGCCACCTGTTGACATGATTGAAAATGCCTTTCGAAGCAATTGAAAATCCTCATACAAGACTAATGTAACCTGCCAGTCAGGAGCCTTTTGAACACTTGTAACTAATTGATGTTCGCCACTCCAGGCATCAAACGCAATTACTGTTCTACTTGGGATATAATTCAACTTCAGGTTCACAATACTGGATGCAGAGAAAACGGCAAAGAGTCAAAGAAGGAAAAAGCCCATTTTGAAAGAGAGCATCTCTTGGTTCTGTACACATAAGACACTGCCCCAGCTCAGCAGCATAGGCCTGAATCCTGATAATCTGTAAGTATGTAGGGTGTCTCTGAGAAGAGCTTATAATGAAATGAATATTGGATCTATATTTTAAGAAAATAGCTCAGGCCTTGTTTCTAAGTGTGTTGCCATAAGAGAAATACTTTGGGACCTATATTTCATTAGCTGCATAATCGGGTGCTGAGTGTTCCCAGCGGACTTTATTAAGTGACCAGAGCTGAGGTTCGGCAATACTGAGAATAATGTGAGAATGGAGGATGATTTAGATATAAACACATCACAGACAGAAATGAGTTGATTGGATAGCTCATTATTCATTAGACTTAGCCCAGAATATTTTTAAATTGAAATTTAATTTTTTATTTAAATAAATTTTATTGCTGTAAAAAAAATGTAACTCAAATCGTGTAAACAGCAAGCAAAGCTGTTGTTTATTTTTCAATCTTTCTAGCATCGCACCTACTGACAATAAGAATTTCTAGAATAATTGGATAGAATGGCTGTGGCTACAGTGCTTTTGAATGCTACCTCCAGTTGCCTCCAAAAAATATTATTTATATGATGCATAAATCACTTCCACCCACAAATCACTTTACTTTTGAATCTCCAGGCAAGTGTGATTTAATGTTTTTTTTCTGCTCCTTTTAAAAGAAAAATGAGCAAAACAAATACATATGTAATATTAGAGTCGCTGCTGCCAAACTATCAAGTAAATTTACTGACGCTTGGCCTATTGATGTCATATGGAGGCTTTCAAATAGCATGTGGTTAGACATTATAATGCTTTTAAAGAATAGTTGGTCTAAATTTTGTGTTTAAAATTCATACACACATGACATGCATACAATATGCAGATGCCTGCAAGAGGAGGACTACAATAGCTTAGACTTCTAAGCTAATTCTAGAAACATCGATTGTACGTTCTGTGGCACAGGTTATCTATTTATTCAATAACTCGATTTTCCTTGCCCCTAGTCACATGACTAGAGTTCATTTCCAGGAAAATTTTAGAATTAGAAATGTCTAGGTAACTAGGTTTTATGCTAGAGAAAATGAATATTTTATGAGCACTGATTCCCAAATGATTGGCTGTACTGAAATATCCTCTATATAGCACACATACTCTTTCACAAAGCTACCCATTCCACTCCCTAAGGCCCATTTATTTATGAGAGCAAGATCACCTCTGTGTTATTAAACCACTAGGAATGGAGCTTAATGGAGGGTCTAGCCAAAACATTTTCTATGATAAGACAAAACCTTGATCTCAGAACAACTGCATATGTGCTTTAAGAAAAGATTACCAGGCCTGATCTCACCCCTTGCCTTATACATATCAATTTTAATATGGAAGAAAAATATAAACCAAAAAGGAGGAAGAATGAAGAGCTATGAACAGAAATCTGAGCTTGTAAAAAAAAAGCTAGATCTTATAGAGTGGCACTGAGAGCAGTATTTATGCTGTCAACATCAATAAGAATCAGTTTTATTACTAACCTCCTCAATCTGAAGTATTACCAATCCTATCATCTGAGGACATCTTATTTGGTTGATATTCAGAGCTACACTCACACTTGGCTTTGCCTGTCCACTCTGGCTCTGTTTCCCTCCTCAAATATAGCTTGCATTCTACAAATACTGTTGCTTCAGGCTCATTACCCTACTAACGACATTTGCTGTGGTCAGAGTAACATATCATTTAGAAAAATCAAAGTTCAATAGTTTTTAATACACTTGAATACTGTCCTCCATCCTTTTGGAACAACTGTTTTTCTACGACCAAGAAATAATTGAGCATAGAAGCATGGCTGCAAAGATGAGAGCAGGCACACAGAGGATCAGGAAGAGGCAAGAAGGCTCAAGATAGTATCTCAGTAAAGCCTGCATTTCACCAGATGATGAGGATCTGAGTTAACTCTGAAAAGAAATTATAGTAAGCTTATCTAAGCCCAGACAGCATGCTAAGAAAACATGGGCATATATGTAAAACCATTTTTAAAGGGCCCATGAATTTAAGAGAAAGAGAAAGGGAGTATGTATAGGGGTATTGAAGGGAAGGGGAAAAAATTATGTAATTATAATTTTAAAATATAAAACAAAACCATAAGTTAAAGAAAAGAAAAAGAAGAAAGCATGAGCAAAGTGGGCTCTTTTCCTCATTAGATGTCATAGACTCTATTTTTAGGACAGTATGATGAATAATAAGAAAAAAATGGAACAAATTAAAAGTGGTCTACAATAATCCAGTGGGTGATGTGTGCAGCCTGTACAAGTATCAGTAGTATCAATGAAGATTACACAGAATAACTGTTGTAGACTAGAGGATGCAGTTAGGGATTAAATATGAAAGAGTCAGGTGACTATGTAGAATGTGTACCTCAAGGAAGAAAATCACAAGATCACTGAAGAGTGTGGATGGAGTCACAGGAGCTTGTGATCTTCCCTTGAGTTTCGGTATGTTGAGCAAAAAGGTCAATAAAGCGTTCAAAGGTGTTTGAAACGATACAAGGAAAACTAACTAAGTTCAATATTACTGAATCTAATCAAGAATTTAAAAAACAAAAAACAAAAACAAACAGTGCATGCATGTGTAAGGATGGGGGGGAGTGAAAAGAATTGCCTCAAATACTGTGAACAGACTATAAAGTGTCTTTGCCAAAAGAGAAGAAATTATTATTAGACCTTGGAAGGAAATAGAAAATTTCATGTGTAGTTAGATATTTTAACAGTTAACTTCCAAATAAAATTGCCATATTGTTTTAACACAGAAAATAGCACATGAATATTTATATTTTATTATACTTTTATACTATAGAAGCTGTGTCTATAAATGGCATGCTAAGCCTAATATTGTATACAGAATAATGTTTATATTGAATGTTAACCTCTAATATGATGGCATTAAGAAAAGAGATGGTAGACAGAATAATGCCCTCATAAAATAAACCCCAGAAAATCTCTACTCTCTCTGTCTTGAATTCATTACTTTTCTATTACCATGGTAACACACCACAAGCAAATAAACTTACAGAAGCATCTATCAAGGCTAAGGGTTCAGAGTGTGAGTTCATGACCCTCATAGCAGAAGGCATATCAGCAGGCAGACAAGCATAGGTCTAGAGCAGTAACTGGAAACCCAAACAACAATGAAGCAGAGACAGAGTAAATGAGTGAGAAGGACAGAGATTGAGAGACTGAGGCTGAGAGACAGAGACAGAGAGACACAGAGAGGTAAAGACAGGGAAATGATTGGGAATGAAATGGGCTTTTAAAGGCTTAAATCTTACCCCTAATGACATACTTCCACCAACAAGGCCACATCCCTCAGCCCTTCCTAAACAGTTCCACCAACTGGGGCTGAGTATTCAAATATATGAGCTTGCTAGGGCCATTCTAGATGAGACTCCTGCTGAGGTTTGGTCTCTTGCTATGTATTATAATGTTATGTGTGGACCCCCAAGACTTCATTGCCCCAGAGATGAGAAAGTCTGCACATAGATCCACGTGATGCTATATGACATTGCCTCCAAGTTATTTCTGATTGGTGAATAAAGATGCCAATAGGTAAGAGTTGGGAAAAAGGAGACATAGGTAGGGTTTAGGGTTCCTGGGCTTTAAGAAGAGGAGAATTGTGAGGTGGAGAGAGAAAAAGGTGAATATAGAAGGAATCCACCATGGATAGGTGAGTCATGAAATAAGGGCCATGTGGGTTGGATAGTTGGAGTTAAGTAAAACCAGCCCAGACAAAACATGACAAATCATACAAGGGGATCATTGGCTGGGAAATAGACAGGATAACATAGAGGATATATATCTCCTCAGCTCTTCTTCTTGCTAAGGCTTACTATAAATATAAAGGTTGCATATGTCTTTGATCTAGGAACTGAATGATCAAAGGCAGGGCAGAAACTCCGGATTGGGATTAAAATTTTCTAGTTTGTTAACTACCACATACCTCTAAGAAAGGAAGCAAAAAGAAGTCTGAAAACTACAAGGTCTTTTTCATCAGAGCCAACCATGAGAGCACCCTGATCTCAGATCTCATCCTTTCAACATCCAGAACTGTGGTAAATAAAATTTTAGTACTTGTAAGCTTTCCGGTCTGTAGCAGTTTTCTGATTTTTTTATAAGCTCAAAGAAACTAAGACAATGATACACTGAAAATGATTCAGCTGAATAATTTATTATGTTTAAGGCTGGATCTACATAAAAGTTCCCCCTAATAACTTTAAATATTTAAATTGTTAAGTAGTTTTCACCCTTTGTCCTAAAACTTTTGAGTCCACAGATTTTAAAAGAATGAAAATAAGGGTTTTTTTTGTGGGTTTTGTTCTCAACATATATATTATATTTCTGTATTCCAAGAGATTTCATCCAGGAATCTATGTAGTGCTTTGGGAAAGTCTGTTGCAGTGCACCAGGACAGGAAGCTACAAACCAGGATCCAATGCTAATCTTTACCATTCAGCTTCGAAGATGTCAACTTACCATAAAATATACATTTGAATGTGATCAACATGACAGCATCTAGCGATGACAGTAACTACTGAGATTTGAAAATATGCCATTCGTAGGAAATTTCTCTAGAACTGAGTGTAAATCACACTAATGTGCAACGGATGAGATTATGTAAAATGTAGTAGTCGCTGGTGAGCATTCCAATTTCAATCAGGAATCATATTTACCTTCGCACAAATATTTAAACGAACTGCCATAGGCATCTTTAATGTAATTCCCAATTGTATCAATCACTCACACAATGCCCCTAATTTTAAATAATTCTGTTCCTTCTTCTTTCCTAACATTTCATTCATGGGACATTGAATTGTATGTTTACCCATAAACAAAGATATAAACCAAAAATTCAAAAGAGAGAAAACCCTATATTCTTTCTCAGAAGAGTTGACAGTATATTATCCCTTTAATTTCCCCTAGATTGTATGTGTGTGTGTGTGTGTGTGTGTGTGTGTGTGTGTGTGTGTGTATTCTACTTAAGACATGATTCAATCAAGGTATGCTAAATTCATTTCTCCTCCCATTTTAATTTCATTGGCTCCCTTAGTTCCATTACTATAAGACTCCACTAACAATTTCTATATGGTTCCAGAGTCCTCCAAAGGCTCTCTCCCCCCACCCCAAGCACTGTCCCTATTCTGTAGCCCCCACCACCTACTGTCTTTCTCTCTTCCTCTTCCTCCCTCCCTCCCTCTCTCCCTCTCTCCCTCTCTCCCTCCCTCCCTCCTTCCCTCCCTCCCTCTGTCCTATGTTTGGTCTACTCTTTCAACTTTTCTTTGCTTCAGTGGTCTCCTTCTCTAACTAGCCAGTGTCCTTTGGATTCTTCTCACTCTTATCTATTCCAGACTTTATTGATAGGTAAAACTTGTTGGATCTTAAAATTTGTCAAAACTTTAGTGAGTGAAGTATGATAGATACATAAACTCTGAACATCTTTAATGTTCACATCTTGGTGGACACAAATCTCTCTCCATAGTTGTGACAACAGCACCAAAATATACGCCATAACCTTACCCATCACATTCAAATATTTTCCCTGTCTTCTCAGTCATAACTATTTATGGCAGGACAACATAAAAATATAACTTCTAACAGAAAATTTAAGCATACAGTATAATATTGTTGATAACTGGCATAACACTATACAGTAGACACTAGTAATATTGTAATATAGTAATATTGTAATATATTTATTATAGCTTAATTCTTATATCAAACAGTTGTCCATAAAATTGCTAATGATTATATCCTGAATATTCAACAAACTTTGTTTTTTGCCTAGTATGTTCAATATGTCCAAGCTATTTCCCCAATTATATGCCATATTCATTCTTTGTTATTTAAGATGTCTTCATATAGTATATATTTAATCATGTTCTTCCCTCTACTCTAACTCTTTCTAGACCCTTCCAACCTCCATAGCTTCATGCTCTCTCTCTCCCTCTCCCTATCTCTCTCTTTCTCTCTTTCTCTCAAACACACATAAAACAAAGATCAAAACAAATAAGTGAAAATCCCAATAAGACAAAAAATATCAAAGCAAAACATGAAGCACACACACAAAAATATAGAGTGCACTTCTTTCCTCTTTTTTTTTTTTGGTTTTTGGTTTTTCGAGACAGGGTTTCTCTGTGTAGCCCTGGCTGTCCTGGAACTCACTCTGTAGACCAGGCTGGCCTCGAACTCAGAAATCCGCCTGCCTCTGCCTCCCAAGTGCTGGGATTAAAGGTGTGCGCCACCACCACCCGGCTAGAGTGCACTTCTTGCAAGCCAGCTACACCTGGGCGTGGGTCTACTCTGGAGTATGGCCGGTATACTCATGATGTGCCACTGAAAAACACTGATTCCCCCTTTGCCAATAGATATAAGCTGCAAATAGTTTCTTGGTTAAGGATAGGACTTTGCATCCACTTCACTTCAGTGCTGCAGTTTTGTCTGGTTTGAACTTGTGCAGGTGTTGTGCATGTTGTCTGTCACATTCTTTGTGAGATCATCAGTGGCTTTGTGTCTGGAAGATGCTGCTTCTTTGGGGTCATCCACTACCTCTGGCTCTTACAAACCAGGTCCTTCTTTTACTTTACACTAAAAGCAAAGCATGTTTCCTACACAGCTTTTTATTATTGCTTTTACTGATATGCTCAGGTATACCATAAATGTCCACATCTCATATCCACCAGTTATCCAGATCCCTGTAATAGCTACCAATCTCTTCCCAAAAGCCAAATAACATCCCATCTTCAACTATAACTATACTTAGAAATGGTTTCTATGTGATGGAAATTTCAGGGAGATGAATAGGATTTATATAAGAGGGACAAACTTCTTTACATTGGCTGTCATTTTGTTTTTGTTTTTTTTTTATTTTTGGGTGACTTGAGATTTAGTGAATCTACTTACCCATTGCTCCATTCTCTTCCCTTTCATACAGAAGAGGAAAAAACAAACAAACACAAACCTGGTGATGATGCTAACAACATACTCTGATTTCCAAATTCAGAAAAGCTTAGCCCTGCACAGCCACTGATGTCAGCTCAGTTCAGGGCTCCCCTTCTCACGTCCGAACATTCAGTGGAGGCTTTGAAATGCACACTTTTGAAGAGGCTTGTTAGCCTCCTAGGCTATACAGAGTGTTCATCCTTTTTATGTAACCATCTGAAATGGCAGAGTTTGAAGTTTAAGAGACTTTGTACTAACATGAGTTTTAGAAGCATAAATATGTTCAATTTTATTTCCATAGCTGGGAATTTTCAGGACTTCCACTCTGCAGACAAGGAAGATAAAGAATGGAAGGATTAAACAATTCCCCCAAACTTCCTGGCTAGAGACTGCTCTAAATGTGAAGGAGGAAAATCATTTGTCTAGTTTTGGGTCTGTGTTCCAGTTCACTGCTTGAGTGTCCAACATGCCACTCGGGGTGGTGCTAGGCTACATTATTTTCTCCTTATCAAGGTGCTGGGCTTGTAACACACCAACATACTACTATGAGAGGCAAAACAGAGCCTAAGATAGAGGTCCCAGCCTATGTTTCTTTGGGTGAGAAATGGGTAGGGGGGAGGGCTGCGGTGGAAACTGTGTTTCTCAAATTCCTGGGCACCCAGATGCCATTGGGAACTTTGAGGAGTTGAGAATCAGGGGATGTTGGCCTGAAATGTTCTGGGCCAGGCCCTGGCTTAGTGTAGGGTGAGTTCCAGGAGTGTAGAGATGCCTTCTGCAGGATAAGAAGGCCTCCCCCAGTGACGTTCCTTGACGAAAGGAGACAGCCCTTGCTTGTCTAAACTGTTTATTCATGGTAGAAATGGGTACTTATGACTTACTCAGGGTGGACCAGAGATTAAATACATTTTGCAGAAAGTGATGCCCAGGGAAGAAAGCTCATTGGCTAGACACTTGAGGTCTATCTAGATACCTCATTAGCATGGAGAACTCTAGGCTCTAATGCTACATGAGGAGCTATTTTGATCCTCTTAGTGAGGTGTCGTGGTCACATGTTCCAGGAACCTGGTTGGGAGTAGATTCAAATGCCTACTGTTTCGATTCTGAGAATTGCCCAGGTTCCTTAATCTGCTCAGCCTTACCAGTTCTTTTGTCTGGTGGTACGGTTCCACTTGCCCCACATCTGGTCAGACGAATCAATAAAATCGATTAATTAATTGAGACTTAAGATACCTGACCCAATAATCCTTGGAACCATCAAAAAGCATAGAGTGGAAATAAGTTCCACAGAGCTGTCTTAGACCACAATTCGATTTGAGCAAGCTTGATCTCAAGGGATGACTAGTTGGTATTGCGGTATACCACTGTGATGCCAGTGCTCATCTAGCTAAGACAAGAGAATCACAAGTTAGCAAACAGCTTGTGATAAAAAAGTGAGTTCTATCTCAGCATGGATGACATAGTAAAAGCCCTCTCAGACCACCAACATACCAAAGTAATATCTACTACCTACAGACGTTATTTCTCAGTTTGCTACCTAGCTGTTTGAAACGCTCTTAATTGCATACAAATGAAGTGGTCCTTTGCATTTGCACCCACGTTCAGGGGGTATGGCATACTCTACTGCATCAAAGCTCAGCTAGTCAGAAGTAAATGACAGACCAAACTAAAAAGGGAACACTCCAAACTCGAGTTTTCTCACTGACAGAGTATACGGTCCCTGTGCTAGTTACTAAACTCTTTAGGGCTTGAATATTCTCCTCGACCAAACGATGATTGAAGCAATGACCAATGCCAATGAGGACCATTGCTAGAATTACTAAGTTAAATAATATCATTTTATTAGTAAGAAAACCTCCTCTTATTTGGGATGCAGTATCCTGGGTTTGACTTCTTATTTTAACTTCTTTATCTCTGAAATGAACATAGTAAGGGTTACCTGAATCCTACAAATGTGCAGAAAGTCTAGGGAGAAAATGTCAAAAGACTGACGCTTGGTAGTGGCTGGATAAGTAGTTGTTCTGAGTTTAACAATATCGTTTGCTGAAGAAAATAGATGTTATTCTAACACTTTTCGAAAGCATTACTGATTCTCCCTCGTCTCAAGCAACTTTAACTCAAAATGAGGTAACCCCATGAGGCTCCTCTCCTTTAAACCCTTCATTGACTCCTAGGCAACTTCTGTGGAACATTTTAATTTCTTTTCCTACTATTTCATATGTCTGCCATGTGAGGCTTCCAAGGAACTCTTTTGATCTTTCATGTATGCCTGGACACAGGGAGAATCCAGTTCATATAAGCCACATAGGATGCTGGTTGTAATGTAGAAAACAAAAAAAAAAAACATTAGCTCCTGAAGTCTGACTTCTCGAATGGATTTTGTTTACAACCCAGAGCTGAATAATCGGTTTCCCTGACACCTTGTTCAAGCATTCTTTCTACCGATGCCTTAATTGGAATAGCTCTGGAGTTTAATTAAAACAATGAGCATGGAGTTTATACTATTTGTCCAGGTGAATAATATAACCTCGCAGTGATTATTTATTGATGTGGACATTAAATCCATGTGCTTTAAACTCCAGTGGGCTAAATGTTCTCGTTCTCTCTCTCTCTCTCTCTCTCTCTCTCTCTCTCTCTCTCTCTCTCTCCCTTCATTCCTTGTTGTGGGGTTTAATTAATAGGAGAGAATGGCAACAAAGCTCTGGGTCTTAACTGGTAGAGATTAATGACGGCAAAGAGAGTGCTGTCTTGTTTTCATAATCCATGATTCATCTTCAAGTAGCAGGCTGCTTTTGAAGCATGGGCTGGTGACTTTGTAACAGTCATGTACAGACTTTACTCAATTCTGACAGACATACATCTTGAAGATGTGCCTTGTAATAGTCAGTGTCTCAGTGCTGTTCCTTCACACAGGCATCAAATATTTGTGCAGTAAGAGCTATGTAGTTGCCAGGTTAAAAGAGGAGTTGCTGAACAAGGAATTTTTCAGGGAAGATGCAATTTTTAAACCATGAGGAACTTCATCGTTGAAAATCTTGGTATGAGACCAATGTGGAATGAAAAGCAATAGGTTGGTCCCTAAACACGTTATGTTCCCACTTAAGAACCCCAGACTCAGGGTGGGGGTTCAGTATGGCATCAAAGCCATTAGGTGGATATGAGTTTAACACCCAGAAGGCACGTAAAAAAAAGCTGGGTGTGGTATCAACGCTTAGAATCCCAGAACTAGGGAGGCAGAGACAGGCAGATATTCCTGGTGTAATGAATGTGTTTAAGGCCAATGAGAGACTTTCTCGAGGTAAGAACGATGGCATCCTTTCTTCTGAACTACACATACACACACACACACATATACATACATACAAACACACATATACACACATGCAAACACACATATTCACACACACCATGGATTTAGTATAAAAATGGTATCACCATTTTTTTGGTATTTTGTTTTGGTATTTTCATCTTATTGGTCTTTTGTTTAAATTTTTATTTTGGGGTGTGTGTGTGTGTATTAGACAGAAGGCAGTAAATTGGGTAAAAAGAGAGGTGGGATAGACTGGAGAAGTGGAGAAGTTGGGGGAGGAGAAAGATTATAAATAAAATGTGATGAATATTTTAATTAAAAGAAATAACGAAAAGGAGGAAGGACAATAAAAATAACTAACTAAAGGGCTATTTGTGAATCTTTACCATGAGCATAGCCTAGGCAATGCCTCCCTCTCCCTATTCTTTCTATACTCCCAATGACAAACCAAAGTCTGACACCACCAAAGGTCATAGGGTTACAGATCATGAGTGAGGAGTTGTTGAAACAAGTGTGCATGACCCTGACAGTTTCATTGCAAGGGCCTTGCCGAGCATGGCCTCCCCGTGTCATCATAGATGGAACTCCTTACCCCTAGCCTTCTCAGCCTGCATACACTAGCCCCTCGCTAAGATCCTGAGGTGCAGTTGACTAATTGTACTCATTGACTAATTGTACCTATGTGTGTCAAAACTCATTCAGCCCTTGCCCATGTACCGCCTCATCTCTCATCTCCCATCAGACCTGCCCTTCCCTACATTGCACGCAATTTTTAAAGAAGAGTGGTTGAATACTTGGACAGGGTCCCCTGACCGGTTCAGTCCCTAATCCATGAGGGATGTTAACAATGAACAAGCCCAAACTGAGATGATTTCATATAAGTGGGAGCAGCTGAACTCATTAAGATGGTGGTAGTTTGGCCTAGTGTATAGAGAGAGCTGTACAGTAGGAGATTTGATATTCCAGAAACTTACTACATATATAAGTGACTATTCAAGGCAGTTTTTGATCCGGGGTGAGCTCAGTGTGAGGATAAACGCATAAATGCTCACTCAATGTCAACCTGCGGTCTTAGAAAATGTATTCTGAGACACAGGTGTCTATCAAATACTCAAGCTGAGGAAGCAAAATGAGGATGAAGAAGATTTCTGACAGGAGAAATAATATGCAAACAGAGATCAAAACAGGTCCGAAGTCTGCAGCTATACCCTGGGTGCTGGCAGTGCAGGGGAGGGAAGGAGAGGTCTGATGGGAGATGAAAGCTGAGGTAGAACATCTGGGCTAGGACTGGACTAAGATGAACGTTGACATGCAGATACCATTACTCAACTTTATCCTCAGGACAAAGGAATTAATTAATGTAATCATTTTGCTTGTCTGAAGAGAAGGCTTCCTCTTGTGCCCAACAGAGACAAGTAAAAGCTACTGAGCACTGGATGGTCTGTAATGCTCATGGTCTTTAAGTATCTCCTCTGTGCAAGATCCTGTACTTGGCACTAGAGGAGACAAGGGGGAAAAGCAAGTAAATGCTTGTGTGTTAATCTCTCCGTTTGTAGGATTATTGCGTATTAAGGACCAACCGTAAATATATGGTAGCAACATAATGCTGGAGCAAACACAAGCCAAGGAGGGACTTTGCTGACATTCAAATATGATAAGAGAGAGGCTATGGTACTTCAGGAGAACAAAAGAGAGACTTCACAAAACCTGTTTCTCTGCAGTGCCTCTACAACATAGTAGGTAAGAGAGATTTTCTAGAAATAAATAGGAGAAAGAGAGACAAGAAAGGGTAACAGAGACAGGAAAGACAGCTTGCAGTACCTTCTAGAAGTACTATAAAAGACGCTAACTAAATAATTCTAGGACAAAAGTCTGACGACAGAAAGACCTTTCTTCAAGGATGCCTTTCCTCTTTAATTCACAGCATTAGAGTGAGGTAGTTGATTCATCCATTTGTTAAATATGAAACTAGCTGCATTTAGCTGATATTAGGCGAAACTGGATGGAGTCTAGGAACTGGGGAAGGAGGACGTTCCTATTTTAATTTTCAATAGCTTATTTCTATACCTCTAATAGCGGTCTGCAGCTGGGAAAGGGAAGCATGAAGCAGATAACTATTTTTATTTAAATTGATGTGTTGTATTCATAGAGATCAGAGCAGGAAGCTGCAGCTGTGAGAGGAAATTTAAAATTAGAGCAGCTTCAATAGTGCTACTCACAATTGCAGCCAAATTCCCCGGGCTTGCTCTATAGTAAGCATTTCACCCCCTGCTTCTGTGACGTATGGACATTTGCAAATTCACACATTTAATATTTTCATGAGAAATTGAGACTAAGCTGCTCTAGGGTACGGAGATAAAATCCTTGTTTGGTGGATAATTCTCATTCTGTCCTCTCTTTCTCTACTTACATCCATAGCTTTAGAATCATGTCTAAGCTGCCAAGTCCTATCTGCAGTTTCTACCAATGCAGCCGTCATCTTCTGGTTTCCAGGATCTGAGCGGGTGATTATTTGTTCCACATACAGCAGAATTATCAAAACTTTTCCCCAGTGTTATCTGACCAGAAATAATTGCTGTATTTCAAAGAACCGCTTATATAACGCAGCTGTCCTACATTCCTACAGGCATCAAGGGTCACCTTCACCTATAAAACCCAACCAAGAATAGTTCAGTCCCCTGCCCTGTCCATCTAAAGAGGTCTGTTTGGTTTTGCTTCTGATTTTCCTTCTTTATATAGATCTCAGACTCTTGACAGAAGTCTCAGGCAAGTTATATTACAGTATTGAGCCTCACCTATAGGAGGTACTCCACAAGGTCAACGATAATTCTTGTTCTATGTGTATAGAAACTTTCACAGTGCCTGGATTGTTTACCATCCAATTTATTCCACATTATCTGCTGCCCAATGTGTCTTATATGCTAATGACATGCAGACTTCACTGTGGATGGTTCCCGGTCTGGTACTAACCATGCATTGCATTACCTTGAGTCATGTGAGGATGTTCCGGTCAGATGAGCTAATACGTATGAGAAAAGGCTGAAGAGCCAAATAATTTGATGTTGTTTTATTTTGGAGCCTTGTTTGACACAGTTAAAGGTGTAGCGGGCCAGGCTTTCCCTTCTGTTGTATTCTTTGCGTAATGATCACATTAATCTCTCTGTGTTCAGCACCTATGACTCTGCCAAGCATATAAGGATGGTTAATTCTGAAAATGCCTTTGTGTACAGGCCAAGCAACTGTAACACAATAGTGTTAGAAGTTTCTTTGCTCAGGGGAGCCTGTGAAGCTTGACAAACCTGGTTAAAGGATGCTTCTGTTTGCCCTCCTCTGCCAGGCTTTCAGTATTTCTACAGACAATAGATCTGCCATTGGTAACATCGGAGAAAGTATGAGGACACTGAATGACTTAGGAAATGACAAATGTATGAGGATTCCCCTGTAGGGAGCTGTGGCAATCTGGCTTGTCCAAACCTCCTTGGCAACTGTCGGAAAGTCTTTTTCCACTGTGGTAAGTTCTCTTTCTGGCTGACTAATTCCAGAGGAAATCATGCATGGCCCAATTTTCTGCCAGTCTTGCATAGAAACACCCAGTAATAAGTCTGTGGAGGAGAGTACCAATTGCTTGACAGTCTTGCAAAGGACACAATTAGAAAGTCTCCCTCCTGCGCAGACATGTGCAGTGAATAGGGTTATCTGGAGAGTAAGTGGGTGACTATTTACAGGGAATGTTCACAGCCCCTAAACTGCTGAAGAATGGAAATAAATCCAAAGGATTTGTTTATAACATTCATGCCTCCATTTTTCGGTGTGTTCATTTCAGGCCAATTCGATTTACCTGAAACTCTTCAACACATTCAGATTTATCCGACCTACTGGGTTTTTAATGAATTTTAAACCTTTTTTTTTTTTAAATCACATGAATTAAATTAGTAAAAACAAATTAATTTAACTTAAAAAGAAACTGGACAATGTTGAGTGTGGAATGTACAATATTTAGGCCAAGCTAAATATTATTTCTTCTGCTTCAAATGATTATTATTTTTCTGGGAATCTTTTGAAAGCTTTTCTTCTAGCTTTTCAAGCTACCCTTTCTCTCATCTAATATTTGTCGTTATTTTTCTAACATCCCTCATCTACTCAGGTCCCTGGTAAGTAGCATTCAACTCTCAATTTCTGTGAGACTGAATATTTTTAGTTTCTATATTTAAGGGAGATTATGACGTACTTGACTTTCTGTGCCTGGTTTATTTTACTTAAAGTATGATCTCCACTTCCATCTACAGTGCTGCAGAGGGTAGGATTTCCTGGCACTACATGGCAAAGAACATTCCACTGTGCATACGGACACTGGGAATATCTTCATTTTTCAACAGTTGATGGACACTGAGTTTGTTTTCATTTCTTCACTGTTACAATCAGTGCTGGGATGAAGCATAAGAATACAGTGTTTTATTTTTCTGATACAGTGATTTCATTTCCTTTTGATCTATGCCCCATAATAAGCTTCTTGGTTCTACTTTTGACTTTGACACTCCTTCATTCTGTTTTCCAAAATGGCCCTGCTGATTTACATTCCACCCAATAGTGTATATAGCTGCCAGTGTGTATCTTTTGTCTTTTTTGATAATAGCCATTCTTACTGGAGTGAGGTGATATTGCCTTATGCTTTTGATTTGCATGTCTCAGAGGACTAGAGATGTTAAACATGTTTTGCGTGCCTGCTATGCATTTATAGGTCTTTTTTTTTAATTCCCTATTCAGTTTTATGCCCATTTTAAATGTCAGTTTGTTTCTGCTATTGAATTGTTTCATACATATTTTGGAACTGTTTTGCAAATATGTCTTCCTGTTGTACAGAGCGTGTCTTCACATTAATGAACGTCTCCTTTGGTTTGCAGGGACTTTTTAGTGTGCTTTCTTCTCACTGTAGCTCCTTAAAACAGCTGTTTCAAACTCTCTAAAGGAGCATTCTACCACGTTAATTATTATTTCCAGCATTGTAGTTTGACTATTAGGTGAAGTCTTAGTTTTCCGATGGTGTCTGTTGTTGGCATACAGTGTTGCATGGGCACTAAAGCATGCTGTGCTTGTGCCAGGCTTGCTGATAGACCTTTGGTGTATCTATCTGTGCAGTAATTTTATACGCGTTGCTTATGTTTTTGGCTTTGTTGTTGTTGACATTTTAGCCATTTCTGTTACAGCACTATGTAGGAGCACAAGCAGCCGTACAGGAGACTGCTGTTTTATCTCTGACTTTAGTAGTAGAGGGAAACCCAAGCTCAGGTTTATCTTAAGTATTCTTTCCAAGTACTATACCAAAAGAACCAGAAAATTCTACCACCACAAAATAATGCATCTACATGAGTGTGTAACCATGAGCCTGTCCCTGGGGCCAGGGTAGTCCCAGATGCCTTGCTAACAGTTACTGGTTTGTTAGCCACTGTTGGATTATGACTGAATCTGAGCAGGGTGACCATGAATATACCAGCCCCGGGTGCATATGCTACATGTATAGCCACCAATGATATCTCTTTGTGTCACACAATGATCCCATAATCATATAAGGTCAACAATGTTCTGGTTTGCCTACTGATGACGTGGCTTGACTAAAGAACTCTGTACCAACTCATGGGTGATGCTAGTTAAAAGAGATGGTTAATAGAGCCATGTGCCTTTCCTTGATCCAGTGTATATAGACAGTCTGTTTATAACCTCTGTATAAAGGCAGGACCAAGGATGAAGACCAACAGGATACTCCAATTCTTGTTTTGGTTTGTTTTGGTTTGTTTTTGGCCTAAAATTTAATTTCATTGTAAACTAAGTCTTATACCATCCTGTACTGCCCAAGTTTGGGGTAGTCCCTTATCCCTAACCTGATACTATGGTGTGCCTCAGGCTCACTCTTGCACGGTCTGAGAGGTGTACCAAAGCATTATCTCATGGTGGTAGGTCACTTCTAAAGCACCTCATGTAGACTAGGGCTTATGCATAGGACTTTTGGTTTCTGTGGGGTACTAGAGCTTACCAAGGTGGTCCTCCAAGATGAATCCTTCTCTGTGGCATGCACTGATTCAAGAGTACAGAGCATTTATCCAGGTTTTTCTATAGAGGCATGAAGCAGGGTGATGGTTACACTCAACTACCTGACCAATGCAGTCCCCATGCCTCAATCCACCAACCCATGACACTAGATAGGACTGGGATCATACAGTTTTTCTTTGTGATGTGCTCCATTGAACTTCACTGTGGCAGACCTAGAACTAAGCTTCAGTCTAAGACTTGGACTTATGTTTTAGAAGAGTAATATGCATAATTCTTGCTTTCTAGAATTTTTAACATTTTCTGATTTCACTACAAGAAAGACAGATGCTTATAATCTATCACCAGATATCTTTATATCTTGTACTTAAGAATAGCTATTAAACTTTGCATTCCTGTAGAATACACACATACAAACACACACATCCAAGGAGGTCTTTACCTATTACTCTTTACTGTCTGACTACCCCTCTTCCAGTTCTTAATGACATACAGAATGCAAATTAAGTGATGTTGCTTGCTCCAGAAACTGTTTCACTACCACACCTTTTGGCTCAGATCCATTTTACCAAAATGATGTTAAGAACAAAACAACATCATGAAGCTGCTCATTGTTGACTTCACTGACAATGCATGAAAAATGTTAAAATGAGTAAGATAGATATTTAAGAATAATATTTTATAGATGAGAGATCGCAAAATTAAATATAAATCAAGGAATGTAGGAAATGAATTAAGCATCTAATGAGAAAATAGTATATATAAACAACATGAATAGCTTGTTATAACTAAACAATCTATATTAGTATTCTATATTAATATTACTCTATACTGTTTTATATAATATTTGATACACTTTTTGAAATAAAATTTCAATCAATTTTTCTTATTAATTATACAGAAAAATTATGTGTGTCTATATAGCAATAAATATATTCAAAGGGAGTCATTAGAACATTGACTTTTCATATCATATTAAATGTTGAGGTTTTATATTTAAATTAAACTGGTTCATATGCTTTGAAAGCTTCTATCTTTCACTAGCTATTCAATGTAGCCACTTTGAAACACTATTGTCGTCTGGTTTTCTGTATTTATTATTCGTAAAGAAAAATCCATAATTCCTAAACACATATACTATACATAAAATTCTGCTGTGGAACTATCTAGAGATATATTATCAGGGACAACTTATTAGGTAAGAGACAGTCTACAGAATGAGAGAAAAGCATTGGGTAAGTACACATCTGACAGATGCTTGATAGCTACAATATGCAAAGGAATAAAAAGAGAACTGAATAACAATCAAATAACACAAACAATAAAGTGGTTACTGAAATGAAAAGACTGTTCTCAAAAGATGACCAATTTACACATGGAGAAAATTTCCAACTTCACTGGCCATTAGACAAATGAGAAGGAATACTTCCTTGTGGTTCATCTCATCTCTATCTTAATTCTTGCTATCAGGAAAACACAAGACAGTCACAAGAACACCAAGCTAACATCATAGCATATACAAGGAGGACCTGGTAAAGACCTATGAAGGCCACATGCTTGCTGCTTCAGTTATGTGGATCCATTTTTAAAAGAAATAAACGAGAATATATTTTCCTTTCTTCCTTTCTTCCTTTCTTCCTTTCTTCCTTTCTTCCTTTCTTCCTTTCTTTCTTTCTTTCTTTCTTTCTTTCTTTCTTTCTTTCTTTCTTTCTTTCTTTCTTTCTTTCT
>NW_021620841.1:5435153-5455682 GCF_004785775.1 Grammomys surdaster
TCTTTCTTTCTTTCTTTCTTTCTTTCTTTCTTTCTTTCTTTCTTTCTCTTTGTTCAGATTTCATGGTCTTCAGGTGAGTCTAGGGACTCACATCAAGTGAATCATAAAGACGACTGAGGCTTTCTCTCACATACACAGTTCTACTTGGCAACAAGAAAGCCTAAATCACTGTCTGGCATTTTTCCTCCTAAAATACTTTATTACTTACACAGATTTTCCCTAAATAGATATCTCATATTCTCAGCAAATGTTCTCTGCAAAAAATATCTTAGCTTTAAAATAACTTTATCAAGTAAATTATCTGTGAAAACGCATTGAGAAAAGTTCACCACAACATCACAAAAAGCGACAGTAAAAGAAACTGGGGGTGGGGGATTGATGTTAAAACAACTAGGAAGTATTGGCTAAGTGTGTTCAACTGGAATGGTTACTGAATATTTCAAAATTATGTTCAATAACAAAACAAAGACATCATGAGGGACGTCATCCATTTTCACACACATGAGCACAAAATAAATTTCATAGAACATGGTTCAAAACTGGATCCTGGAGGGTTTTGTCTATAGAAACTGTAAAATATTTTGAAGTGAGAAAAATGGTTTATGACATGTGTTGTCTGACATGGATTATGGACAATACAAGTCATTATTTCTAAGATGTGTGAGTTAGAGACAAGGAAACAAAGAGACATGAGAAGGATAAATGATGCAAATACATTCATTTTACATTACCATGTATTAGAAATTGCACTCAGAGCTTGCCAAATGCCCTCTTATACATGCCATGTAGCATGGCCTCCAATACGGCTCTTAGAACATTACTGTTTTGTTTTTTGTTGTTGTTCAGATATTTTTGTACCTATTCTTACAATTAGCCTTGAGAAGGGAGTCATTGAGAATTGTCTAAACAGAAATTTCATGTATGTCTTCCTTTGAAGCTGTTGTTTGCATGGACATTCTGAAGATAAAACTAACAGTAAAAGAGCATTTAGACTTATCTTACCTAATATTGATAACAGAGAAATGATCACCTAAGGGTATCTGAAAATACTCAAAATAATTGAAGAACACTGACACATTCTAGACTTGCCAGTTGTCAAGAAACAGGAAAACCATGATAAAAAGGCTAATGATACTGTATAGCCAAGAAAAACTAAACAGGACCAAAAGTTTAAATATTATTTAAAAATGATTTTCTTATCTTGCCGTCTGATATGTATTTTTAAGCACAATTTATTAAGATCAATAGAATATCAGATTATGGAGGCATAAGGACAGTAATGCAAAGAGAGAAAGTATAGACCTTTGTTTATTTCATAAACATAATGATTGTCTTTTCTAACTTTTTTCTAGCTAGCATATTCTTTTTCTATGTGTTTATTTGTTGAAACAGGTCTCACTATGTAGCTCTAGCTATCCTTGGACTCCAAGGACCAGCCGGCCTAGAACTCACAGAGATCTGTCTGCTCTGCCTCCAAGTGCTGGGATCAAAGGCATGCACCACCGTTACCACCCAGCTTTTAAGTAGCTCATTCCAAGGCACTGATTCTAAACAAAATCTCATCTGAATAACAGATTCTTTTTTAAGACAATTCCTTTGGAAGTCAAACTAATTTTCTCCCCAGAGAGGTTTCCCAACTTAGTATGACCATAACCCCCATATACAACCAAAGAGACTAATCAACTGTACTAAATTGAGATGCTCTAAATTTGACTTTCATGAGAAAAGTCTACTTGTGTTTGCAAATGTAATTAGTGTCAATAAGACTATGTATGATCCTACATCTCACTGAAATTTTAAAGAGTTGTAGAAGACATTTTTCTAAATATTGTTACACTACAGAACATTGTAATAGACTCTATGTATTTTAAGAACTATGTCAGCGAAATAAGACATTTTTAGACATTGTATGAATCCAAAAGACCTAAGAATGCCTTATATATGTACTCAACACATTTTGATCTGAAAAAGAAATAAATAAACAAAAACATATTCAGAGAGTTTTTAAACTGTGGCAGCAGCCATATTCCTGCAACAGACTAAAAAGGGAAAAATAAATGGATCTTCGATTACATTTCAAAACCAAAAGCTCTATACAGAGATTGAGGTAGTCACCAATGCTTAAAGAACTCCTTTGAAACTATTATATTACTAATCTAAAGATTAGATGCTATTAATTATACCATACATTAACAATATTTTGACTTTGTCATATACTCATGGAAGATTTATTATGTCAGTCCTAAATATATGCATAAACAATTAATAGTAAATGGGGTCAGCAAATTGTATATATAACAACTATAACTATATATATACACTATATATAGAATTGTATATGTAACTATATATTACCATTGTTATGCATATATATGAACATATATGCATGTATGTAATTTTACCTCCAGTTCAGATTTTTATTTTTCCAAAGTTCTACATTTCAGTTTTATAATAGGAATGTTCACACAGTATTGGGAATTGGTATCTTCCTTATCCTCTATGAATGAAGAGTTTTGCAGCTGAACATCTAAGTATGAGCACCTTGACATCAGTAAATACTATTTATGATGTATACATACTTCAACACATGAGTCCTAATAGATACACGTACAAAACAACTCCTGCATTTAATGATCAGGGAGATCATTGTTAAAGAGGCGGCAGAAAGAAGCATAAACATAACTGTCCAAATGTCAGCTGTACACGAGCTCAAGTGAAAAGGAAAAACCTAAGAGGACTTGGCCCTTCACAAAGAGCTACAGGCAACTAAGGAATGCTTAGAGCAAGAGAAACAGTCTTCCTCAAGACAAAGTATACCTTTTGGTTTGCCAGGACCAAGTGCTCAGCTCTGAACACATACATATACATTATAACAGAGATTAAACAAATCTATTTATATATTTAAGACTGTATATGTGTGAACACACTTATGCATGCACATCCACATATACACACATGCATGTAAAAAAGTTAATGACAAAAAAGGTCATGAATTTGGAAGAAAGTGAGGAGTATATGGGAGAGTTTGAAGGAAGGAAAGGGAAGGGAAAAATGTCACAATTATATAATAATCTGAAAAACTAAAAGAATAACCATGCCCTTGTACATAATAAATGCATACAACTGGTTTATATGTGCCAATTTATAAAAATTAAAGAATTGAAATGAAAATGAGATTTTTTTGTCCAAAAATTTTAAGTATGTGAAAGAATAGGTGAGATAATTAGCTTAATTTGTTTATATGATATCATGCTCCAGGAGTCTGTATAATTATCTGTCAATTAGAAATAAAATAAATTTAAAAATGAAATATTCAAGAAAGTCAAAGCAGAAGGATGCCTCTTCTGTGTAAATTGAGAAATATTTCATCTGAGTATGGTGGTACATTCCTTTAAATATAGCACTGGGAAGACAAGAGACAGTTGGAGCTCTGTAAGTTTAAGGTGATCGTGTCAAAAAAAAAATGTTTCTTCCTATAAAAGTCCTAGCTACTGAAGTGAACTAGACACAAGCCTTCTAATGCAACTCTCTTAATTCTAAAGAACTTGATTTTCATAGAGGAATTTGAAACATCTGCATGAATCAATTATTTGAATCTTTAGGACATACCCATACATGGATGCATTGTGACAACTCAAGTGTCTTCATATTTTAGTAGCTGGAGAGCCATAGGAGGTGGTAGTCATTGTGTGGAACATGATAGACTTTCTACATTCTTATGTCTTGAACTGTTTGCTTAGTATTTCACTGCACTGTGTGCTGGTGTATTCTTGCAAAGAAATTGGAATATTCAGACCTTGATAGTAGTGTCTTATATATCTGACTTGAGAAGTTTACCATGAAAGACATAATGAAGCAGAAACGGGAAAAAAAATCATCATTCTGAATTCTAAATTAGCCTTTATTCCATGATTATGTGACAGCAGACAGCTTGAAAGAAGCAGAAAGTATTTATGCTTTTGGAGCTTCATATTCCTTTTCTTAAAAGAAGAGGCTGCAACATGGGGTCTTGAGAAGCCAGTCTGTAGTCCTCAGCCTATGGTCCTCTCTCTTCCTCCTGAGAAAAGCCTCATGCTGAGCATCTTTAGAGCCACTTCATCTTCTGCCTGAGAATTTGCTTTTGTTTGTTTTTAAAACATTCAGGAGATCAGGGTAGAGTCTCCAGACAATTTCTCTATTTTCTAGTCAAAGATTTCATCTACATAAAAAGAGGACCACAGCACCTCTTATTTAGTGATACAAGGCTTAAGTGGGGTGAATGCATGGGGATGAGAAACACTGGTGGAAATCTTAGATTCCCACCTATGGTACCCAGCAGTAAACACTAAAATTCACTCAAACTACGTAATGTACAAAACCCAAAATCTAAAAAGTTTTATGCTGAAAGAACTTCCCCAACTCAGAGCAAAACTTCCTTAGGGAGAATGCACAGATTTTAAAAACAAATTAGTTTGAGGATTAAAATCCTTAAATCTTCTTTTGAGGAGAAAGATTTAGAAAAGAACAGTTAAAGATAAGCCAAAGATATAGAGATAGAGATACAGAATACAGATACATATAGAGATACATATAGATATACATATAGATGAACATATAGATATACATGTAGATATTATAATATACCATATTCCGATAAATAATCTTTAACATTTAATATCAGATTACCCAATTATGGTTTTGTCAGACATGTACACATTCAATGAACACATATAAAATGATGCAGAAAATGATGTTTTTAGTGATTATTTTGAAAAAGGAAGAACTCGCCAACCTTAACTGTGCCATTCCTTTAAAGCAAGGATTATAGTAAGTCTATATTAAGTACTGAAAGTTAATGCACACAAGCATTTAGCTCAATTCTTGAAGTCCTCATTTTCCTCTGGGGTCCCACTGGACATATAAAATTCTGTACATTTTTACAGATTGTTCTCTGGAGAGTTTTTCTTCTGTTTCATCTCCTTGCAGCCATTTAATTCTCTGTGTCTGCTGGAGATGCTATGTGGGTGGAGGTGAAGGGTTGGCACTTCTACAGTTCCATGATGACCCTACCACACTCATAAAAAAAAGTCCATCATAAACACTGAGAGGATAAAGCAGGATTAAAATATAGGATAACTACGTTGCAGTTGGGGAAATGAAGAGTCCAGACACTTTTGAAACGCTTGGCAGATTTTTATTAAAACTATATGACCACAGAGTATTAAACAAATGTATTTCAGTGCATCTACACAAAACTAATGTGTAGAAAGATGCCCACACTCAGTATGAGATTTCTTCAAAATAGTTTAAACAGAGCAACCCATATGTATGCTGAATATGAATGGGGATAATAAGTGTCTATTGTTGCATAATGTACCAGCATACCCTCAGTGGCTTAAAACAGCCCTCTTATGCTAGTTTGTATTCTGTAGTCCAGACATCCTGGTGGCTCACAGACTCCCAAGACAAAGACAGAGGTAAAGGCCAGGATAGGTTCTTTACCTAAGGTTCTGTGGAAGAGTTTTCCCAATTCAGATTATTGGCAAAACTCTCAGCTTCTTAGATCTTTTTCATTAGACAGCAATTTTCCTCCATTAGCATTTACAAGCTGTGGCCTTCAAATGTTATCTGTTACTCTAGCACAGAACGTAGGTAGTCCCACTCCAATTTTAAATACAGCAATGGCAAGCAAATCCACTAAGTGTTTGAAATCTCTGACTTCTCCTGTGTGGACCAGCTATTTAGAACTACCCCCTTTTGTTTCAAAGGTCTCACGTATTTTAATTGGTCTTCCCTGGGTTAATTCTTTTTGCCATGGGATATAATTGAACTGTAGGACTGACTTCTCCAAGCTACATACAGAAGCTCTTCCTATACTCAAGCACCATGTTTTCTTTTTCTTTCTTTCTTTCTTTCTTTCTTTCTTTCTTTCTTTCTTTCTTCCTTCCTTCCTTCCTTCCTTCCTTCCTTCCTTCCTTCCCTCCCTCCTTCCCTCCCTTTCCTTCCTTCCTTTCTTTCTTTCTTTCTTTCTTTCTTTCTTTCTTTCTTTCTTTCTTTTTTATAAGAAGTCTATAGCAACACTTGGTAAGCCAGTGATGAATCCATACCATAAATTCTGATAGGCACAACACATACAAATAATACTGCTAATTAAAGTTAGAGGCATTTTATAACTACCAAACATGATGAACAAACCAGACAAAGAAAGAAAGCATGTATGATTATATTTACATAAAATTTCACAAAGGAAAAGTAAGTCTATAGTGAGTGAAGGGTAGCTCATAGTTTCAAAAAAAAAGCAACATGAATGTATATTTTACTATACATTTAGTCATCTCCCATGTCTAAGAAAGAATTATTTACTGGAATTCATTATTATTTTCTTCAGTATTTTCTTATAGGGGTTTTGCCATTCACATTTAAGGTGTCACTAGCGTTCATTTGACCTGTTAAACTCTATGGAGTAGCTTTACAGATGATTGCTTGCATTTCCTAAGGACACCAGCATTTTATCTTCAATAACATGTGATTTTATTTTCTCCTCTCTATTCTCACTGCATTTTATAGAATGTTCAGAACATTATCTAGTGGTGGTAATGGCAAATACCTTTCTATGTTATTGAATGTATTAAAAATCCTTTGACTGAATAGGATTTATTTTTTATACATTTAGGCATATACTACAATAGCAAAATAAATGGCCATGAATTCGAGAGGGAACAAGTGGGGAGATGAGAATGGTTGGGTAGAGGAAAGGAAAGATGATTTGATTACATTGACATTTCAAATAATAAAATAGAAGTATGAACATATTTAATAAGCTCTATTAAATAAGTATTGTGCTTCTATTGGTTGAGAACACATAAAATAGTATTGGTTCTTTAAATAGAATACTAGCCTGTGGACAAATGAATTTTGTTAAAGACCACTTGTTTATCTTAGTGTTGGCTATAGTTGCTGAGCAATCTTTATCCATATTCTGTCATCCATACTTTCTGGTTCCAACGAGGCACATATCTATCTTATGGTCACTACCATTACAAAGCAGTGATTCTTGTTCTTCTGTGACTTCTGAGTGGCCTCTATTCAGAATTTTTTGTCTAATCCTGGGTTATTTTCGTCTATATTTAGATACTATCCATTATGGTATTAGGACCACATCTCTCTTCCTTTATTCTGGGGCCATCTTTTCCTTGCATAGGTCACATGGCTCTGCAATGTCTGTTGTTATCTGAGTTACTCTGGGGACTAAGCACATTTTATTCTAATCTTTCATCCCCTTTAACTTCCCCAGGATTTCTGTAACTATGACTTAAACATCTACTTTCATCAGCTCTAAGTTTCCTGCCTTAATAATTGAGCAAACTCAGCTTTTCCTTGTTCCCTCTCTCTTCCTTTCCTTACTCCCCATTTCTCTTCCTTTGCTTCCCCTCCCTCCTATTTTCTTCCCCTTTTACTTCCCAATTTTCTTTTGATTTTAAATCAACTATATCACCAATTGGTTTAATACCTTTCTTTACATTAAGGGTATATGACTTTTTAAGATGTTACACGTATCCTGACTTTTGTTGCATCTGGCATGAGTATGTACTTGTGAATAAAAATGATAAATGGACAGTTTTGTAAATAGATTCTTTATTTTTGTCCTGTTTCTTCCATGTTTTATTTACAACTGACACTTGCATTATCTACAAAATAGAGGTAATGATTCTTAGCTACAATATTAGGTAATATGAAAAATGAGAAACTGCTTGGTAAGCTACAAGTCTATATAAGTTTTAGTTTGTTTCAGCTTTATCCCATGCTAATGATCCTAGTAGAATTCTATTTGCTTAATAACCTAAAGAGGTCAGTCACTTAAAATAGAAGACAGAATTCCAACAGAGGTGTATGAAGCCAAAGGCCCTTTTTCTGGCTCTCTCTAAAGCTTGTATTATACATCATCTTCTCTGTGGTGGTCTAGACCACAGAGGGTATAGCTGAGCACCAAACAGTAGGTGGTATAGAGCAAAAAAAAGAGCTGAAAACAACTCAGGAGAGCTAAGAGCACTAACATGCAACAGCATCATCTGAATAAAGGCCACATCCCTTCCTCTGATCCTCTGTCTGTTCTCGTTCTTCAATTTGTGCAAACTGGGTGTTAGTACAATTTCTTATTGTTCCTCCCTCCTTCCCTTACTTGTTAATTCCAGATCATATTTGATATACAGGCTTGATATGGTTCTTATCACTCTGCTAAGAGCCCCTTTTCATGTTCAGGTTAAGGCATTTGATCTGTGGTATTTTCAACAGAAGTCTCCTGGAATACTCATATTGCTTGGGACACCCTAATTGTATAAAATAATAATAATAATTACGTTATAGAATTATAACTTCTCCTATGTTTACCTGACTCTATATTTTCTAACATTTGTATCAAGATGTGTTCTTAATCAATACATATTTTTCTACATACTTAAATATGCCCAAATATGCTATCTTTGATGTTATGGATAAGATGCTATAATAGTACTCATCATATCTTTCTGATGAGCCAGAGCATTAAACTAAGGAAATAGTTGAATCACAAGTATGTTTGTATGGAGGGGATAATACTTTCCCAAGAAGACATGGGTGATGAGAAAATCTCATTGTTATGCATAGGCTACCTTCTTACAAGTTATTAATTAGGAACTGCTAAACAAACCCTACTGCCATTGCTCTTGGTTTCCCATCAGAACTAGGTGATAAGAGTCTCCTGATGAAGACACTACATTTTGCTTGCACACATAGAGAAACAGTGTTAGAAATGACCCCAAAATTCGCTTCCTGATGTCCATCAGTAATAATGACAGGAGGTGCCACAGTTGCCTCTAGAGGAGAAAAGCCATGAATGATGCCATCCAGTGGCAAACTCTGTATGCTATAATACCTGCCATTCAGACAAGATATACCCACTAGTTGAACAGTGGCATGGAAGTTATATGTTAACTAACCACTTTTAGATTGACTGAGGCCAACTATGCATGAGGAAAGTCTTGCATGGTAGTTTAAACCTGGTCACACATCCATGACTCAGGAGGTCATAGGCCCTAGAGGAGAATCTACTACTGCTGACTTGTTAAAAGGACATGTTATCAAACAAGTTCCTTCTACATATTTATGCTTATACACATAGATTAATATTTCCTTCAAACTTGGCCAGAGAAGTTTCTCTTTGCAGCAGTTAGCAAAACATGCAGAAACTCAAAACTAGTCAGTGTGCTAAAAACAATAACTCTTGAGTGCTCGACCCTAAATTGGACATCTGTGTTACACCTCATACCTAAGCCCATCCGAGGGTCAGAGAAACCTAGGAAGAGGGAGTAGAAGCAATCTGAGATCTGGGAGATGATAAAGAGTGCTATGGGATGCTTTCTTCTTGACATTACAAGGTCATTCCACTCATAGACTCCCTGCAGCTATATCGTTACTTGAACAAAGCCTGCACAAGATTAAACCAACAAGATCAGCCAATATCCCAACATACACCACTGATTGAAGTCACCAGGTAACTTTCATCCATACCAAAAAAATGGTTAGGGTGAAGGAAGAGAATATAAAGGGGTTGAGTGAATATTGGAGGTTCCTTTAGAGAGCAGGAGGAAGGACTAGGGTAAAATATGATCTAGATACATTTTTATGTGTTTGAATTTGTCATAGAATAAAAGATATTTCTTAAAAAATAAGGTAGAACACCATTAATAAAGATATCTAACATTGACCTCTGGTATCCACATGCACCCTCATACACACACACACATACATACACACACACTTATGCATACACACACACCAACACACTCTCAAAGACAAAGGGGCAGGGTCCATAATCTATATTTTTAATAACTGAAAATGTAGGTTAATACATGAGCTCCATATTGGTAATGAACTTAAAGGATGGATGTTTGCATTCTGACTTTATCACCCATGGACCACTCTGCTACAGAGATGCTAAGCAAACTAACCTCAAAGGGTAATATGGCTTTCAGACTTCACTCCTTTCTGTTTGATGCAGGGCCCCTGCATACAAAAGGCTAAACAATGCTAGCTGATATCACTGCTGTAACAAAAGCAATGAAAGTAATTTTTTAAAGTGAATAAATCAAGAATGAAAATGGCTGCAGAGAACAAAGAATAATCCATGAAAAGCTTAACTTCTTTGTTCTAATAAGCCATGCTGTTATGAGCAGCTGACTCATAGACAATGTAAAGTAACAAAGGGAATGAACTACGCTCTGGGTTGCAAGATGAGAATGCAATTAAACGTAATGTGCTTATGTTTCTTGTTATTCCAATAACGGAATCATTAAGAATATGGAAAGCAGAGATGCATAGAGAAAAGAAGACTGATTTGTGGTTGTATTTTTTTAAAGTTTTAACCTGTCAAAATTATTGTTTTTACTAAATTTTATTTTTAAAGTGTTCTAAACAAAATGTTCTCACAGGGTACCTATTATAGTATATTTTAATACATGCATTAGGGTTGAAATTAAGATAGGAATCTCTTTTTAAATACCTTTCCTTCTTTAACTGAAAATATTTTCACTCTTTTCCTCAGGCTTTGAAGAAATACACAGTATAGTATTATGTGCAATCATCTTTCTTTCAATAACACAACAGAAATTCTAATTCCTGTCTGGCTGAGACTCAGTACCCACAGATCAGCCTTTTGCTAAATGGTTTGCTCTCCCCACCTTATGGGTACGAGCATACTATTGTCATCGTTAAGGGGATAAGTCTTCCCATTTCACATGAGTGAGAGCATACAAGTGTGACCATGAAGTCAACCTGTACCTGCCTAACTCCACTTTACATAATGATCTACTGTTCCATCCATGTTGACATGGATAACGGGACTTCCTTCACTGATTATGGTTCTGTTTGCATACAAATCACAACTCTAACAAATCATTAACAGGTAAAAACAATGACGTGCAGTAGCTGGTCTTACCATCCTCTACATATTACCATTAGGAAACTCAAATTTCATTTAAAACCACTTAAATAGATTCACTTCAGAGGGGAGTTATGAAATTCATGATGCCTAGTATATCTTAAAGTTTCATATAAACTAAGAAAGACCTGTATTTTCCTTAGACAATAACTGACAAGTAATTGCTCCATAGTCAATAAAAGACATAATAAAACTGATGACAACAATAAATAAGCCCACATTTTTCAATGAATAATATCAACCATGTATCATTATGAAAAAAATGAATGCAATTTAAATTTTCTAAGCCATGTGGTGGCTATATTTTATCCGAGTTAAACTTATGGGGCTCAAGAGATGAAACAGTGGTTAGGAGTATATATAGCTCTTTCTAAGGACCCAAGTTTGGTACCCAAGCAGCTCACAACCACTTGTAACTATGACTTCAGGAGAAACCAACCACTGGGAACTCTGATTCCAAAGAGATTAAATGTCTCTTGCCTCTTACATACCTTCACACACCTGTACATACTTACACACAGATAAACACACACACACACACACACACACACATATATATACATGTATATATATATACGTGTATATATATGTATATATATATACACATATATATATATACATGTATACATATATATGTATATATATACATGTATATATATATATATGTTTTTTTTAAAGTAAGAAAGAAAAGTAAGCAAGGAATTTTGAATGATTCAGACCTGAGTTCAAGTCCAGTCTCTGGCATGTCCCTGTGGTGTGCTCTTGGAAAAATGATTTACTCCCTCACTTTTCAAAATACTCATCCGTAAAATGTTTATAGTCCTTCCTTCCAGATGGGTAGTTAGATGGCAATAGAAATGTACATCTTTGATATGCCAGGCAACGATAAGTTCCACTAAATATACATTAGTTTACTTCATTGTCTTCTAATAATTTCTTTGATTTTATTATTTAAAAATATCCTCAGAGGTTTACAATTATGCTAAAACTGTACAACATTATAGGAAGAAAATGAAAAGGTATAATGCAAATGATTCATTTCCTTACATTCTGTCAAGTTTATTGAACACTTTATGTGTACATATAAATTTAAAAAAACAGACCAATAGAGTGAAAGAGAGCAAGAGAGAGAAGGTGAAAATAAAATTGTATTTTAGCTCTTAGTCCAGTCACGACTGTTGTGACTAAGTATGCCCATTCATCATTAATAAAAATTATGTAAGAACGTGAAGTTATCATACATATCTTGGACTAAGTTGATTTACAGCAGCAAGAAAAGATATATAGCCCAGGTAGGATATAGGATATTCTTTTTTTTTTTTTATTTTGAAAAGTTTCTATCTTTTTTTTCCTACCAATTTTTTAAATCAAATCATAATTTTTACTTATTCACACAGGGGTTATAAACACAAAAGGCAGGACATGGGGAAGGGGATGACACCAGAGCGTAGGTGTTCAGGGGGAATACAGATATCTTTCAGAACCGTGTATCAGCTGGGTAAAGGTTCAGGGGACAGGTCACTATGACTCTGTCTATGATTTACTTGTCCTTAACTAAGTTGGTATTATCTGTCAAGTCAACCTATTTACAAGGTCTATGACTACTCAGGCTTGTAAATTTCCACAAAAGCTGCCTGTTTACAATAGCTTATAGACATCATTTTCAATGATTTTCCATAGAGACCCAAGACTTGGTGTTACTGTACATGTATGACAGGCCAATTGCTGATTTTAGGCCTATGGCTGATTTTAGGCCTTTAGTTGCTTCAGTATAAGCACGGCTGTCCCTGACATCTCTTCCCTTCTCTAAGTATAGAAGGACCGTGGGGACTCTAATCTTGCGAAGGCGGGGATAGGGGCCTGACCTCCAGTAATTGAAGGGGACTTTGTAATGGCTCCGGTCCCCCTGTTGCTGTCCAGTGAGTCATGAGGGCCATAACCGTCCCGATGTCTTTTTCCTGGAGAGGGGATACTTTTGACGTCAACCCCTATGCAGTCAGACTTGTCCCTCAGGGAACCCAGAGAGATATTTTTATCTTTTATTTATATTCCCTTGCAGTGCTTAGCCTCGCAGGCTTCTCAGGCCTTGAAATAACCCTTATCTTGCCCTCACTAAAAAATTGTCATGGCTCGCTAGTCCATAATGTGTAATTCTGCATAAATGATACCACCCTCCCTTAGTCCTACCAATATGCTCTGGTTTTCTTGGCTATTGTTTTCTGTAACATTTAATTCCCTTAACCTGATGTGTCTTCTAATTCCTCCATGTTGGACCAATAGGCTAATATTTAAAAGAAATTCATTGTATACATAAAATCATGTTGAATTACTTTCAACATCAGTGTATTAAGTTTTAAAACATATTAAACTTTTGCGAACATAAGAAAGTGAAAATAAAATTTTTATAATGGTTCGAGAAGATAAAGGACTAATTAGGGAGTATTCCAGATTTCATCAGTGCTTGTTGCATTTGAGTTACCAAATAACTTTGAGATTAGGTTCTAGGGGAGTGATCTAATTTCCAATATCTATTTGTTGACCATAGAGACCATTAAAATATCCTGCAAATTCCATCACGGCTGCACGAAGACTACCTCTCCCAGATGGCTTCTCATATCCAATAATGGAACAAAACAAATTGTTGGAACATGAGGCTTGATTTTGGTTTTGTAACATATGGTCTTACATTTATATCACACAATAAAGCACTTAAAAATAGACGGAACTTGTGGAATTTGCATAAACTCCCTTGCCTGTGTGCCAATATATCTGAGCTCTGTTGTCTTATTTGCCTGTGCAAATTAACACTCCATTGTTTAGGAACCATATCTAGCATTTATCTGCATTGGATATTCCCCTAGTACCTGGTTAATGATACTTGGATCTTACCTGAATGGGTATAAAAACAGAATGAGATTTTCATGAGGGGAAAAAAAGGGGCTTTATAAAGTGCATGATTTTATTTAGTATATATTTAATAACCTAAACAATCCTGAAATACCAATTTAAAAAGATGAGTTTTACATTCCTAATGCAAATTTTCTTACAGTTCTAAGCATTCTGTCTACATTTATATCTATCCATATCTATGATGACATCATGAAGGGACCATTGGGGATCTCCAATCATCATGGAACCAAACTTAAAATGTGCAAACTAGTCACACACAGACACACACACACACACACACACACACACACACACGCACAAAACTTCTATCTTAGATGGTTGCAGCTGACACATTTCTTTCTCATTTCAAACACAGAGAAAATATGACCCAGAAAAACTCCTCTAGAGGTGAAACAACAAGACCTCTGTTTATGAAGAAAAAGACCAGTTGTGTAATCCTCTTGCCTTGCCCTGGGCCAAACATGCTTCTGTGTTGAAAGGGATGAATCTTCTTGTTACAGTTCTGTGCATGTGCCCTTTTGAATATCCCCGTGGGGAAGAGCAGCCTCCAGCAGCTCATTTTGATGTTTCACTCTGCTTCCCATTATTTATATTTCAAAAAGCCAAATTATTTGGTGCATAAATATTTTGGATTTTGTTATTTGTGTTAAATAACATAATTTTGTATTTATGCTGAAGACAAAATGCTGCATCCATTCCTTGTGTAATGGCATAGATTGCTTTCTAAATGCTTAAATGCTTATCAAAAAAGAATATTAATAGACTTTTTCCTCAAAATAAGTCTCTAAATTTGAAGAGACCCCTGTCTTCATTTTAAAAAACAAAATACATTGATTTGAACTTAGATTTGAATCTCAAAGTTAAGACCCTTAAATAAGAAATGCTTTAAGAAACTAGCATGGGAATTTTCCTACCAAGGACGATTTTATAATGGCTTTTCCTTTTAAAGCCCTGCAGGAATGTTGACCATATATTTACATTAGCGGAAGCACTGTTTGGTTGCAGGGAAGCTCAAATCATGTTTATGAAGTTCATGGTTGACACAAATATTAAAATGTATATTGTTTTGTCATAGAGCTTAATAAGTATTTTGATTAACATAAGTAAAGATGTAAGCAGTATTAGTCAATTACATTAACCCAACTTATTATAAAAATTTTGGTAACCTCTTTTATTCCTGTTGAGAAAAAGAAGAAAGAAACTTGTAGAAATTCTATACTGAGAAAAAATGTCCTATGTCATGTCTGGAATGCACAAAACATTTACAATACAGCAGATCCCAGCAAAGCTCATAATTCATGCATACAGCTGCATATTATTTGTAGAATAGGACGCATGGCTCCATTGCTTAAATTTGATCCTAACCTTACCTAATTGACTAAAATAAAATTAAACTCAGGAATTTAGCAATTAGAGAGAGAACCTCTTCTGTTGAATTTTAAAGGGGTCAAGACTGTTTGAATTATCTTCAGATCCAAAGGAGGCATCAATCTCTGATACAATGCAAAGTTCTTGTCTCAACTAAAGAAAAATGATAAAGAAAGAGAATGGTAAATTCCTCATGATCTCCCCCTGAGTGAAGGAAGGGAAGCTGTCTCAGAATACCCTACAAAGAAGCCACGTTCTTTGTAAAGTTTAAGAATAAAAAGACAAAGTAATACCCAGGTTCAATGTCTAAGTCAAATCAAAGCATTATGAGTGGTAGCTCTTATCTATGGGAGGCTGGAGCAAAAGTATAACTCCGGGCTTCCAGAATACACAGTGATTTCAAAGCTATCAAGGCTACAGAGTGAGAGCTTATCATCAAAGAAAGCAAGTCAGTCAACATTTATCAGCATATGTGTGATATTATATGATATCACATGCATACTTTACAGAAATGCATGTACATCATTCCTCCAGGGCTCAGGTAACATCATACAGGATGGAAGAAAAAGAATGTAAGAGCCCAAAGATGAGGAGAAGGGACCATGAAGCATTGTCTTGTAAATGTGACATGGCTTGGCCATGACACTCATGAACTCAACAGCAGATGTGTTTGCCTTCCACAGAGCTGGCAGGACACTGAGGCCAGGACCAATCAGTTCTAGGTGGTTGGCACTCATGGGATCCAGCCTTGCCTCTCCAGGGGAGCTACTGTCAATGGAAGGCTGCTGTGGAAAACCAAATGACTGTCTTCAGTGATATAGCTACTGGTGAATCATTCCTGACATGTGAATATCTCCATGCTTACACTCATGCCAGTGGTTGTGGTTAAATCCTGCGAGTCACAAAGGAAAAGAACAAAAGGAAACAAAAAGACATGAGTGAGGGATAGGGACTTGGTATAAATATAGAAAATGGAGGGGGACAGAGAAGAGGGGAACAGGTGGATGAGTATAGTGGATGAACATGTGTGTGTGTGTGTGTGTGTGTATGTTTGTATGTTTATGTGTGTGTGTGTGTGTGTGTGTGTGTGGGCATAAACTAATGGATAAGTGTGTGTGTATATGTATGTATATACGTGCATATAGCTGTCAAAGAATAATTTAATAAAAAAAGGAAAAGAAAAACAAAACCGAAGAGACACAAGCTTTCTATTTGTACCCTTTGTTCTCACTTAAACTTGAAAGGTGTATCTTTATAGCTTTTCTTCTCCAAAAAGATAATAGTTAGAGAAGTATTCACAGAGAAAACAAAAGAAAAAATATATAGGAAGAGGGGGTTACAATACCCCCACCTTTTTCTTCTTGTCATAAGGAGCAAAAGAATTTAGACAAAATATTTACCTACTTTATTGTCAATCAACACCACTAAGGATAATTCTATATACATTCCCAGTATAGGAGGCTGACAGTCTTATTAATAAATTTATTAATAAAATATTTCTGTTTTGAATCAGGAATGTGTAATTATAATAAGTGAAATACTTTGGTTAAATACATATCACATACATAACCAAATTAATTCTTACACTAATTCTGGTTAATTCTTACACTAAAAATATGAAATATTGTCAAATAGCAAGTTTGTGTCACTAAATGAATTTAAGTCTTACATAAATAAGACTAGTTTCTAAAGTTTCTGAGCCCTTGGTTCATCAGTGATTTAGAATCTCAGCACTCCAGTTGAACTCCAGTTTCGTTATGCATGCTATTGTTTTGGAATAGAAGACATCAAGGAAAGCACTCTTCAGGATAACAATAGAATCACAGTGGGCTTGTTTGTATTTCCTTCTCTCTTGTATGTTCTTGTCTTATTCATTAACTACCATGGCTGCTGCACAATTCTCTTTCTTTGAGGCCCACTGGATTGATATTTTAGATCTTCCTCCTACTCCTTAAAGTCTCTTGCAAAGGCTTATTCCATTTTACCTTGCTTTTCAAGATTGAGTGTCCTGGAATTTGGAATATGTCTCTTTTTATATTTTTGGCTGTCATTTGTACTTACCATAAAACCCGATGCATTTTAAGAAAGAGGGTCAACTAATGCATCACTAAACTGCAACCTGGAATGCCAAGGTTTGTATTGGAAAAGAACAAAGGGCTTATAAATATTTAGCAAAGGAGTCACCAGGTAGGTGGTAAAATCAGTCTGTTCAAAAGAAATAGACAGTTCTTATGTTTTAATGGCCATTTATTTAAAATTTCTCAACAGGGCAGTAGCTAAGGTCAGATTCAAATGGAGGTTGGGAAGAACACATGCAGGTTCAAGGATATTTGAGAGACTAACTGAAAACATTTTAATCCTCTTTCAATTTAATTAGCATAATCCTGCTAAATTCCAGTATATATTACTTCCATTATCTTTGTTTTCAGCTACTTGTGTTTATAATAGCTTATTAAATTAGCAGAATACTACAATTTAAGAAGAAAGCTTAACTTCTTATTGGACTTTACCATGTAATATATTATCACTAAATGTCCAAAGCATCCAAACAATATATTTTTAAAGACAAACTTTATATACACTTTGCATATGTCCTGAACATGAAAAAAAAATAGAGTAGATTGACCAGGTTAATCCTTATTATCAATTTGACAAAGAAACACTAAAATCACCTGAGAGAGGTTTGTCTGTGTTGGTGTTTTGAGGAGGGATTAACTGAGATGGGAAGACCCACCTTAAATGGAGGCTCAGAGCCCCAAGTGAATTAAAGTGGAGAAAGTTTAAGGATCATCAACATTCCTCTCTATAGGCTTACTGAATACAGAGCTGTCTCCCATTTCTGCATCATGCCTTCCTACTATCACAGGCTAGGCAAAATCCATCCTTTCCACAGTCCTTTTTGGCAAGTGTTTTGTCACAGCATGAAGAAAAGTGACTCACAGGGAATATATTTTGAAATATTCGGCCAACGAAAACAAGAGTCGTGTGTATAGAAATCAAAACGTAAAGACTGTTTTAAAACAGATGCAATAAATATAGATAGTAGTGTAAAGAAACCTGATGGAGAAAGAAGGAGAAATATGGAGGCCAAACCTAAGGAAGCAATAGGAACATATTAGAGTTTGCGCCTATTGCCAGGCACAAGAGCAAAAGCCTGGGGAACGAAATCACGGAAGATGTGACGTCTCAGGATGTAGTGATTGCTGTGATTAGGAACACAAACTGAACCCCTTACTGTCCATGTCATATGAGCCCTACCTGTTCATGCACAACTACATAACATCGTTCCCTTAAAGCGAGAGGTGGGAAAAGAGAATACATTTCCGGAAATTGAGTAGAGTGGAGATTAGCAACATATGGCCCTGAGAAGCCCCTTGGGAGTCTGACTGGCTGGAGCTGCAGGCTGGCTGCCAGCCCCTGTTAAGTGGGCGAGTTGATTAGAGACGACAACAGGAGTCTGCGTGACTTAGGAAAATGGATTTTCCAAGCAAATTAATGACACTTTAACCATGAAATCCTCAAACTTGCAAATCTTACGACGACGACGAAGACAGATAATACAACAGCCAATGATTGCGACCTGTATCTTGTTTACATTTTGTTGTTGTTGTTGTTTTAGTTTTACATGTTTTCAAAACCTATGTAGAATCTTCATGATCAAAGGTACTTGTTTTCAGCATTTATGTAAGTCCAATATGCATTTGGAAAGAACTTCTTGAATGTTTACTATTATTTACCTCTTTAATTTATCTTGAATTTTATCCAATGAGACTAAAGGTTGCCATTTTACCAATATGTATGTTTATCAGTTCATCACAACAGAATAAGTAAAATTCTAAGTTAGCACAGAGTACTTCATGCATTGGTTTATTTGTTTGTTTGTTTTGCTTTTCTCTCATACATCCTGACTGCAGCCTTCCCTCACTACACTCTTCCCAGTTCTACCCACAACCTTCTCTCTCCCACAGATTCACTCTTTCTAGATCTTTATGTAGTTTTTAGTAGCAGTGAATTGTTCACTAATCAGGTCTTATGAACGAGAGAAGACATTACAGGCTATTGCTGTTGTGCTAGGCTTTCTTCCAGAACTCGACAGTAAGACTCTATTACCGTATAGCTTCTTAGGAGTTTCCCCTACTAATCTTGCTGAAGTTGGTATCCCATACTGGTAATCCGAATCTTGACTAATAGAAGGAGAATTAAAGATTTAGAACGGAACCCTTTATCCAAACAAAACTGCTTTACAGACAAATGTTTCCAGATTCAGGTGAGGAACCAAAAGAAAAAGTTCTGCTTTGCCTTGATATGGTGCAGCCAGATAAAATGCAGTATGGTATACCCAAAGCTATAGAGAATATACAATCCTTGAGAAAGCACAGCTGCTCTATGAGGAAATAGATGGTCCTCAACACTGCTGAATTATTCAGAATCAGAGTTCTGAACATACATGCACATGTGTGTGAACACATACATACATACATACATACATGCGGCTATTCTGAATAATTCTTTCACCAGTGACTATAAAAAGAGTGGATCACCAGAATACTTGAGGAGTTGATCCAATTCTTTAGTGATATATGATCATCATTTATTGCTTCCACTGAATGTCAAATTGTAGAGACACAGCCTCAGCAGGATTAAACACCAAAATAGGCTTCACATGAATTTTTGACATTTCTCTCCCTGGATGCTATTAAGAGAACTGACAAGTACTTACTTTCAGGAGAACTATTCAACGCTTATGAATAATCAGGGAATTGAATGAACCAGAGATCATATAAATATATTTTAAAAGGTTCCTACCACTTCTTAGAAGCTATGGATAGTAACTTTTTCAATACAACTCCTAGTACTTCTAATCTACCATAAACAATTGGAAAACTTGAAATTAGAATTTACTGACTTCTAGTAGGACAATGTTTCATCTAGAATAAATAATAAAGGGTAAAGGAATAATCATTTAATAAGAACTTGTTGTATGCATGCCAGGAGATTTGCCAAGTTCTTTTATTTAATATTGATAATTTATTTGATTTTTATTCTTTCCAAATAAATGAGTAGACATGTGAGATACAGCACTCAGATTATTTAACTTCCCCATTCAACTTCTGATCCAGAGTTAGGATTTAAAGATATTGATCTCTGACTGATAAGCCTACACTCTTAAGTACTTTATGTTGTTACCATTACTTAGCTTGTATCTTAAACGTTAGAACTGTTTGAATATATATGCAAACATATGTATTGCATATATATGTTTATATGAGTATACACACACACATATATATATATAT
>NW_021620841.1:5460682-5495447 GCF_004785775.1 Grammomys surdaster
TGTGTGTGTGTGTGTGTGTGTGTGTGTGTGTGTGTGTGTGTGTGTGTAGAACAGGAAAATAAATATATTTGTATCATAATTAAATTAGATGGGGGTCATATTCATGGGATAAGGAGAGGAGACTGCACGGCCTCAACCTGGGTTTTAGCTCTTGAGTAAACCGTACAGCTGAGTCAAATACTATTTCTCTGTTTAAATTTTTAAAAGTACTGATTACTGGAAATACAGACAATGTAGCTGAAAGCTATACCAAGTAGGGTAAATTTGGGAGGATTCCAAATTAAGGCTCTCTTCATTTGCAATTTACAGGGTTTTTTTTCTACTTAAATGTGTATCACAACTTGATGATCCTTGCTTCATAAAGGACTGTGTTTGTGTGACTTTGCTAAAGAGTCATGCTTTACAATTAACACTTCTATTAAAAATCATTTTAAAATTATTTAAGTGGATAGAATTGCAGCTATCAGTGAAAATGAACTCACATATGGCATCAATTTTCTTGAGACATTTTTTTTTCTGCCCTCTGAGTTGGTTCAGCATAGTCTTAGATTCAGATTTGTGACTTTCCTACGTCATCATACATACATTTTCCCACCTTTTGTAGCTAACAGTGCAACCTAACTGCCTTGAAATCAAGCTATTTATTCCTTCAAACTCTTATGGAAGGGAGACTTTTATGGCTTTTGAAAGAATATTTATTCCTCTTTCCTTATACCATGAATATCATCTTAATATTTCTTTCAAGTGTAGGATACCACAAGTATGAAATCATATATTTGCTTCTGTCGACATTCTTGATCAATGTTCAGACAATTTCAGAAATGTTTTTAAAGGTGAAACAGATAAACATAAATGAAAATTAAAGGGAACACGCTACTATCAAAGAGTAGTTAATGCCAATATTCCTCAAATTATCCCAAAAGATAGAAACAGAGGCAAATTGCCCAATTCGTTTTACAGACCCATGAAAGAATTACATACCAACTTCTCTTTTGAACATAGATGTAAACATTTTTCAATAAAATACTTTCAAATCAAATCCAAGAACACATCAAAAAAAATTATCCACCTCAATCAAGTAGGCTTCATCCCAGAGATCCAGGCATGGTTCAACATATGAAAACCTATCAGTGTAATCTGCCATATAAACAAACTGAAAACAAACAAACACATGATCATTTCATTAGATGCAGAAAATGCCTTTTACAAAATTCCAATGTGGTTTCAATAATATAAGTTCTGGAGAAACTAGGGATACAAGGGACTTACCTAAACATCATAAAGGCAATTTATGGCTGGCCCATAGCCAACATTGACTTAAATGGAGAAATACTCAAAGCAATTCCAATTAAACCAGGAACTAGACAGGATTGTCCACTCTCTCTATGCCTATTCAATATAGTGTTTGAAGCATCAGCTACATCAATAAAGCAACTGAAGGAGGTCAAGTGGATAGAATTTGGAAAGGAAAAAAGTCAAATATTGATCATTCGCAGAGGATATAATACTGTGAACCAAAAAAGTCCACTGTCAAATTCCTACAGCTGATAAACTCTTTCAGCAAAGTAGCATGATACAATTAGCACACACACACACAAACACACACAAACACACACTCCCACACACCCAGTAGCCTTCCTAAGTAGACAAATGGACTGACAAAGTCAGGGAAAGAACACCTTTCACAATAGCCTCCATAATATAAAATATCTCTCTGTAACTCTAATATAGCAAATAAAAGATTTGTTTGATTTAAAAAAATGCAAGTCACTGAGGAAGATACCAAAGCATGGAAAGAACTCCTGTGTTATATAATAACAATGACCATCCTACCAAAAGAAATCTACAGATTCAATGCAATCCCCATCAAAATCACAATACATAGATCTTGAAAGGACACAAATCTCAGCTTCATATGGAAACACTAAAAACCCAGAATAGCTGAAAACAATCTGAATAATGAAAGAACTTCTGGAGATGTCACCTGTCCTAATTTCAAGTTGTACCACAAAGCTATAGTAATAAAAACAAGATGGTATTGAAAAACAAAACAACAACAACAACAAATAAGCAAACACACGTGGGGTTTTTTGTTTGTTTGTTTGTTTTATTGTTGTGCTTTTACTTATAAAGAAGCCCAAAATACATAGTGGGGAAAAAGACAGCATCTGTAACAAATGTTGCTGGTCAACCAAATGGTGGCATGTTGAAGAATCCAAATAGATCCATGCTTATCACCCTGCAAAAAATTCAACCCCACATGTTCAAAAAGCTCTTTATAAAACAAGATAACCTGATAAGAGTAAGAAATGACTAGCCTTAAATTTATTGGCCCAGGAAAAGGTTTTCCAAATGAAACACCATTAGCACAGGAACTTGAATTAACAATTAATAATGGGACCTCATGAAACCAAGACACTTCTTCATGGCAAATGACACTGTCCTTCAGGCAGCCTACAGTATGGGAAAACATTTTACCAACCACACATCCAATAGAGGGCTAACATCCAAAGTACATAAAGAAATCAAAAAAGTGGATATCAAGGAAACAAGTAACCAATTTGAAAAATGGGGTACAGATCTAAACAGAGAATTCTCAAAAGAGGAAACAAATTGCTGAGAAATACTTAAAGGAATGTTCAACATCCTTAGCCATAAGAGAAATACAAAACAAACCTCCTCTGATGTTTCATCCTTTCCTTGTCTAAAAGGTGAAATTCAACAAAATAAGTACAGTTCATGCTGTCAGGGATATGGATTATCAGAGAAACAATAGGGGAATATTGGGGATGCAAGCTCATTCATTGATTATGGAAATCAGTGTGGCAATTCCTCAGTAAGGTAGCAATTGATGTACCTCAAGATCTAGCTATACCACCCATGGGCACACACCCAAAGAACACTTCATCATGCTACAAGGAAATTTACTTGCTCAACCATGTTCTTTACTGCTCTATTTATAAGAGCCAGAAATTGGAAGCAAGTTAGATGTCGCCCAACAAAAGAATGCACTACCAAAATGTAGTACATTGACACAATGGAGTATTACTCAGCTGTTAAAAAACTACATCATAAAGTTTCCAGGCAAGTAGATGGAAAAAAAATCATTCTGATTGAGGTATCTCAGACTTAGAAAGACAAATATGGTATATATTTGTTTATATGTAGATATTAGTGGGGAAGTCAATGACAGTCAGGCTACAATCCATGGAACTACAGAGCAGAGGTGTAAAGTAAAGAACTAGAGGGAAAAGATAAATCTCATTAGAAAGGGGAAACAGAGTTCATAATTATGAATGGATGGGGTGCTGGAATGAAAGAATTAAGTGAGAGAGATAAGGAATATGAGAGGGAATACAGGGAAAGATAGTTAAAACTGAGGGACATTGGAAGTGTAGTATGGACTGAGTGACCAAGAACTTGAGACTAGATAGCCCAGAGACCTAGAATAAAACCAAATAATACTGATCTAAATAGAAAAAAATGTGATGAAATGATTCCTAATTATATTCTGCTAAACTCGTAGGTCAGTGTCTTGCTCATCTATCATCATAGAAGTTTCCTCCTATAGCAGATGGGAACAAATATAGAGACCCATAGCCAGATATTATGCAAAGTGAGAGGCCTTGGAACAGTCAGCCCTAAAAGTAATTTCTCCATCAAATCCCTTCCCTCAGGAGTCAGAAAACTTCAAGGAAGAAGAAGCAGAAGGAATGGAAAAGCCAGAGTACATGGAGGACACTAAGAAAACAAGGACATGAATGTCAACCTGAAGCCAGGATCCTATGAGATCACAAAGACTGAAGAAGCATGCATGCGGCCTGCACAGGCTTGCCCTTATCAGTTCTGTGCTTTTATTATGGCTTCCACTTTAGTGTTTTTTATACGATTCCTTAGAGTGCAAATAAGTGGGTTTGCTGGTTTGTCTTGTCCAACTTCAGTGTGGTAGTTTTTGTTTTATCTTATTGTATTTTAGTTTGTTATATTCTTTTTTCTTTGCGGGGCACCGCCTCGCCGATAAGGAGAACGCCACGCTCAGGATTCTTCTGACAGCAGTTTTATTGTTACAGCTCTTTTAGACGGTAGTGTTACAGCTCTCTTAGATGGTAGTGAGGCGAGGGATGCCAAGCCCCAAAAGCCTGTGGCTTATATAGAGCTTTAGGAGACGTGCCACACACTCATTGGCTCTTATGATGTCGCCAAATTAGCATACTGGTTTTCGCGCCTTGCGCAGGCGCACATTCAAGCAAGGCTCACAAGAAGAACCAGGAAGCAGGAAACCGGCGCCATGTTGCTATGGCGAACGCGGCTTCTAACATTTCTTTTTTATTAAACATAGAATCTCTTCTCTTACAATATAGTCTGATAGTTTCCCCTCCTTCTACTCCTCCCAGTTCCTCTCCTCTCCGATCTGGACCTATTCCATTTCTGTCTTCTATTAGACAAAGAACAGGGTTCTAAGAGATAAAAGTAATGCCTAACCAAATAGATACAATAAGAAAAAACTAAAACCATCATATCAGAGTTGGACGAGATAAGCTAACAGAAAAATAAGAAATCCCAGAGAAAAGGCACAAGAATCAGAGACCTACTCATTTACACATTTAAGAGTCTCATAAAAGTGCTAAACTGAAAGCTATAGTATATATGCAGGAGACCTGGTGGAGACCTATGAAGGTCCTATGCTTGCTGCTTCAGAGTCCTTGAGTCCATATCAACTTTTTTTCAGTTTATTTAGAGGGCTTTGTTTTCCTGGTCTCCTTCTGTCTCTCCTTCTGCTGTCTCTTCTTTGGAGTTCCATGAGCCCTGAGGGAATTGAATTGATAGAGATATTCTATTTAGAGCTGTGTGACCCAAGGTTTCTTATTGTGTGTGATATCTAGTTGTGGGTCTCTGTGTTTGTTCCCATCTGCTGCAGGAAGAGGCCTCTCTTTGGATGGATCAGCAAAACATTGATTTATGAATATTGCAGGATATCATTAGGAGGATGTTAGTTGGTACTTTTTGTTTGTTTTTAGACCAGTAATATTTGGTTTTACCCTAGGTCTCTGGTTCTTGGTCACTTAAGCAGTCTCAGTATGGGTTTCATCTCATGTAATTAAAAAAAATTAAATAAATGGATGAATGAATGAATGAAAACGTAGCCACTAGAGAAAAGGGGAAGAAATGAACTGTCACATCTGCTAGGAGCGAAAAAAATCACTTTTGTTCTAATTGAATGACACCGAGTATATCACAACCACTCCAAGACAGGCCTCATATTTAGTAGTAGTTGACCAATATATAATGGATATACAATATTGTGTGTCTGTGTGTGTCTATGTGTCTGTGTGTCTGTGTGTTTTGGGTGGGAGATATTTTGTTTCCTTGATTTTGGTCGTTTTTTGTCTTATTGGTTTTTTTGTTTGTTTTAGAGAAAGAAATTAAAGCTGGGAGGGTAGGGAGAGGAGCTGGAAGGACTTGGGAGAGGGGAAATGTGATCAACATATATTTAAATTTAAATTTTGTATTATATAATAAAATACTATTATCAAAAAAAAAAAGAAAAGGAAAAATTTTCTATGTACTAAGTGAACAGGCCTTCTCAGTCTATTTTTAGCCACTGGGCATTAGCCACTTATAGAACTAATGAGGTTAAAAGTTAATCTTCCAATTCTTCAAAATCTTAGCATGTTTATCCTAATTTATAAAATGTTCATGGGTCTGAGGCTATCAACAGATTACCAGAGCCAGTGATTAGTTTTCACTGTGTTGAAAACATCCTGTAAGGGCCAATTTTTTTTAATAAACATACAATTTCAAGTTTATAAAAAATCTTTCAAACAATCACAAAGATTCTTTCTACTGGTAAGTTAAAGCTGTCTTAGTTGGAAATATATAGGAACCACAGGTGTTCAAATGAAATTATCTTTATTATTTTCTCGAAATGAAATCTTAAAGCCACTGTGTTATCATTTAGCAATTTTTAAGAGTCATTATAATTTACAAGGGTAAAGGCAATGTCAGGGTGGGAACTGAGAAGGTGAACTTTGACACAGTTTGCCTCTAACCCTTGGCATCTTGCTCTTCATTTTCCTCCAAGTGTTGGGTTCTGATTTGCATCTATCAACTCAAGCCCAAACGAAGACCAACATCAGGATTTCTAAACATTCTTATCTCACTCCACCACTTAAATCACTAATATAAAGTACTATCTTCTATCTATGTTGCTGTTTCCCTAACACAGATGAGAGTGATCTAGGGAAGGTTTTTAATACACGTATTAAGACAACAGAGATCCTGCATCTAAATGACTAGGACAGGGGCCCACAGAGCACTACGGCTATTAGCATCTTTGATGATCCTGAAAGTCAAGTTGGGAGAAACCTGTGCTATATTCCTCCAGCAAGAAGAGTTGGTGGCTGTTACAAATAAGTTTAATGTTCTATTAATAGTCACATTTACATTCTTTGGGATCTTGTTCATGCCAAAGAGAGGAAGGTAATTGGAATACTTTTGAACATGAATGTATTCATTCTTCAAACTCCTATTAAGTATTTGTGTTCCAAGTTCACACAGGAGAGAGGGCAATGAATTGCATGTTATGCTTTGAGTGATTGCAAAGCCAGTTCAGGATAATAGTAATAAAAAGAAAAAAGCAGATTCATTTAAAGCACAATGTAATCTTATGACATAATAAATAAATTTTCAGTCTTCATCTTTGCCTTCAGGCCAGAGCCTCTAAAAGAATAGTAGTGTCCTATACTACTATAGTAGTAATGTCCTATAATATCTTTGAGAGGTTTTCTTTTCTACTGAGTAAAGTGAAGAAAGATTTTTGATATTCCTTATGAGAGCATGCCAATCAATTGAATTTATGATGGTAAATTGGCCTTTGGAAATACTGCAAGGAAGGAAACCTCCAAAAAGCCAAATCACGTGATCAGAACGTTAGAACCTTCAGTCTTTAGGGAGGAGAGAAAAGCCAGAAATGCAATTATTAGGGGTCAATGATTCGATCAATCATATTTATATAAAAATATCTTCTTCATACTCTAAACAATTAGGTTCATGGAATTTTTTCACTGACATCCCAGAAGTGCCAGAAGAGCAGAGGGTCCAGACAGAACATGGAACCTAAATATATTAGTTGGTGCCATAGAGTCCCTATGGATGTGTCCCATTTGGCTGTATCATTTAGAATAAACTGTAAGTATGTTTCTATGCTTTGTAAACTACCCTAACAAACTGTCAAACTCAGGAAAGAAGCGCTGATTGCCTGTCTACCAGAAATATGAGAGAGCCAAATCTTCTTCCAAACAAGTGGTTCTCAACCTTCCTAATGTTTTTCTACTTTAATATAGTTCCTCATGTTGAACTGATGGCCAACCATAAAATTACTTTCGTTGCTATTTCATAACTATAATTTTGCTACTGTTATGAATCCTAATGAAAAAGTCTGATTTACAGATAATCTTAGACAATCCCTGTGAAAAAGCTGTTAGACTCTGAAAAGAATTGGGACCCATAGGTTGAGAAGCACTCTCCAAAGACTAAAATAGGATACAGTCTTCTGGGACCAAGTCCCTAACGTGGATTTGATGAAATTTTCAAACACTGTTATAACTGATATAAATTACAGGACAGAACTGGCATCAGCATGAATTAGAGAATTGTTGAACACAGGGCCCCACCTACATTCCTCTCCACATACTATATTGGTATCAGAAATATTATGAAAGTGACTGTAGAAGAGATTATTTTTTCCTTTATTTACACATAATATGACATCTTAGGGTTTTACTGCTGTTAACAGACACTATAAACAAACCCACTCTTATAAGGATAACATTTAATTGAGACTGGTTTACAAGGTCAGAGGTTCAGTCCATTATCATTAGATTAGGAACATGGCAGCATCCAGGCAGGCATGGTGCAGGATATGCTGAGAGTTCTACACCTTCATCTGAAGGCTGTTAGAAGACTGGCCCCCACATGGTTAGGAGTGTCCAATTGCTTACCCCCACAGAGACACACTTCCTCCAATAAGACCACACCTACTTCAACAAGGCCACACCTCCTAATAGTGCCACTCCCTGGGCCAAGCATATTCAAACCACTACATATGAATATGAGAAAAAGTGTTCGGGAATTGAAAGTAGAGAATATATAATCCTTACCAATAGATAAGGAGATACAATAAGATGATAAATCATGAAGAATGACTTAATGTTGGAGGATATCAAATTCATACTGCTTTGTAATCAATATAGGACTAGAAAAGAAGAGACTGAAGGCTCTGTTGTTTAAATTAATATTTTCATTAATTCTTTCAAACTCTTATATTCTCCCCTCCCCCAACTCCTCACATATCTACCATCAAACTGGCCAATTCCAATCAACCCAACTTTGAGATTTTTTTCCCCCTTCTTTCCCCCCATTGGTTCCAGTTTGTGATACCCAACTACACTTGAGAGTGGGGCCTACACTGGTTAGTGGTTGACTCACACATCATTAAAGAAAACTCTCCTTCAATCAACAACTATCAAAATGCTGATGATTTCTCAGTTAGTGGTGGGATTTTGAGCCTACCACCCTCATCCATTCTTGCTGGCATTTGACTTAGCTTGCGTTTCCTCACATCTTGTGCACATCCTCACAAATGGTCTGAGTTCAAAAAATTCTGAATTTGGACACAATTGCCTTTCTGAATACTGATACACATATATATTCCTTGGTCTTTATAGTCTTTCTATATTTAGTCCTACCACGATCCCTAAGCCCGAGATGAGGTGTATGATATATATGTCCCCTTTAAAGCTTAGAACTCCAAAGTCTCTTATCTACTGTCCACTGATCAATTGAGAGCCTACGTGCTAAGTGTCACCTACTTCAATGAAAAGCTTCTCTGATAAGGATTGAGATGCACTGAGCAATAAATGAGTCATTGGGAGTCATTTTAATACTATGTCCACTTAAAAGAATACTAGCATTTAGTTCTCCTCTAGGACCTATCTAGTAATAGGCTCTTAATATCATTATTAGGCCTTAGAGACATTTAGAAAGTGACTGGTTACTTCCATAATATTCATGCCAGTATTGCACCGTTGGAAATAATATTGTCAGACAAGGCACTGTTATTGTTTACAGAGTTCAAACATTAGTGAGATCAGATAGGTGTTTACTTTTCTTCTCTAGTAGTATGCAAAGTACCTTGCAGCCAGTTAAGGATGGAGCATCCAGGTGAGTAGCTCTTATATGGAACACTGCAAATTGTATCTTCAAACAAATCCTATCTGACATCTCTGCTTCCATACCTGGACCCAAAGGAGTTACTAGGTTTCACAGACTAGAGTCTTTTTAGAGTTTCTGAATCAGTAGAAAATATCCGCTCCCATGTCTTTTTAAAGTAGCCAAACAGATACCAGCTACTCTAGGACCACACTCTCCTAGGGACTAACTCTATGCAGAATGAATGGTACTTCTTTGTTTCTATATTGTATCTTCCAAGCTTACTACTAGCATACTAACTTCAGTGATAGTTCCTTTGGGGACAAAATGCTACTTGCTGAATATGAGGAACAAAACTTCAAAGTAGAGAAACACTAGCGGTCCAACGTGGCAAAAGTTATTGTACTTAAAGGAATCTATTTGCAGAAAGAGACAAAAATAATTGATAGTTAAATGATAAGTGTCAGAGATTAAGAAATACATTTGCAACACAACTAATTCTAGTGCCAAAGTGAAGAACATGGGATTCGGGAACATTGATGGCAAAGTCAAAACACAAGACAGGTTTAGTTTAAAGGGATTCAGTTCAAGATAAGCAACAACAGATGGAATCAATCACTTATTTTGTGGAATATTTTGGCCCTCAGAGTAACAGAGAATGAGGGAGATGGGTTGAAGCTAACTTCATGCTCAACTGGATGATGCATGAAATATTTTCAGGCTATAACACAGCTTCCCCCAGGCAGTGTCTATGCTTAGAAGGTCCTAATGAGTAGATGAAAAATCTCTGAAATTATAAGTTCATTAAACCACTATTGAAACCTGTACTAATATATACTCACTGATACACAGGCATTCAATTCTTTGGATTCTAATCAATGTACTGTTAATTAATGCATTGCTAATTAAAATTGAGGGTTTGTGGTAGTGCTGTGGCAATTAAAGCTGAATTTTCCACTCAAACTCTTAACAAAGGTGAGCTTTGTAAAGAAAAAGAGTTCCCTAAATCTAAAATGTTTCTGTTATTTGATTTTAGTTGTTAAAAAATGTCATTAATTAAAGAATAAGGCTAGTTTCAACAAAATGAATTCTAACCAGGATGCAACTGTTGGAATAAATGTAATTTCAAAGCTCTACTTATATACAGTTATAAATCCTTAATATAAAATGTAAGCCTATATAGCATTGATTATTCATCAGGGAATGGAATTATTTCAGCCTTGCATACTTCATTAGTCTTTCAATGTGCTGATTATTGTTAGTGAAATAAAATGCTCTATACAATCTGAAAGCAACTTAAATTACCCAAACCCATCTCTTTAGGTAGCTGCTGTCATCACCATCTCTCAAGACTACATGTCTGAGCAATTTCAGATTGTACTTAACTGTACTCATCAGTATTCAACTGGTTGACCACTTCTCAACGATCTCACACTTAAAACTTGCTACTTACAGACTTCATTCAAAGAGCATATACAAGTTAGGCTTGTGGCTAATCACAATAGAAACTACTTTCTAAAGAGAGATCTCTCTGTTTAAAATATGTTTTGCCTCTCTGAAAGAGCAAATTAAGGAAGGAGAATAAGGTGTAGGAGAGGACATTATTGTAGTTGTTCAGTCTTTTTACTATTATTTAGAGTTAGCCAACAGAAGCATGTTCCTAATTTTCTTTATATTGCTTTAAATTTTGAGATTATAATATAATAATATCATTTTCCACTTTCCTGTCCTCCCTCCAAGCTCTCCCATAAATCCTTTCTTGGTGTCTTTCAAAGTCATGGCCCCTTTCTTCCCTAATTATTGTTAAAGACATATCATTTTCCAAACTCGGTCAATAGCACCAATCAACTGCCAACACCAAGTTCACCAGATATACTTAATCTTTTCTACTTCCTGTCTAATACTCAACTTCAAATCTATCCCATCAATTCTGAAGTTTGATTTGTCAAAACAGAATATTCTTTAATTAACACATAAGGCCATCTTACTTGATGGGCAATGGGTTGTTTTTCTCTCTAATCCCTTCTGATACTTTCTTTTATAATTCCTTGCAATGCTCAAGTGGTGTGCTTCATATTTGGAGGTTAAAAAAGAAAAGGCGCATTTGTCTGTTTGAGGGGAAATGTTTCTGTTCTCCCTCTTCTCAGAGTCCCAAAATATTGTTTTTCTGGTCCTCTATGCTCTTCAGGGCACATTTAATGATCACCTGATATTGATTTTGCCCTTTGGATCTGTACCACAGTAACTGTAACCTCTGACTCCACATTTTCCCATCGAAATGTGTGTTTTGCTCCTGCTAAGAAGCAGCCCACATGTTTTGTCTTTTGAAGCTGAAGTCTCAGCCTAAAATTTCCCTTGCTATTATACTCTCTATTCTATCAGTAAAAGGAAAGGTTCAACGAGTGAACACTGTTCTTTCAATGCCCTTGTATTCTATTGGAGACTGTGCAACATCTGAAATTGCGGGCTCAAAGAGTGGGTCAAACACATAGTAGCAAATGCTGGGCTTTGAAAGCCTTTTTTTTTTCTTTCCATGTCGCTCCAAATATTTTCTGAGAGCTTCACACTGGTCTAGCTCAGTCACTCTTTCCTGAATAACTTATAATCAAACTTTAGGCTCACTGAGAATCTCACTTATCAAATAAGGTTCACATTGGTCAAAGAACTACAGAAGTATCCAAATGCTAAGACTGTTATTATAAAGCACAGAATGGTATAAATGTTGGCGGTTGCCTCAAGAGAACAGCTGTGTTTTTTAAAACCTATTATCAGGCTGTAGCTTTTGTGTTTTTCAGAGCTTTAAATCACTACGTAATCCTATCAGAATGTTTTGCTCATTTAATAAATATTTACTAAGACTATCCCGTGAGACTGCGAACCAAGAATTCTCTTTCACAAAGGTGATCCAGAAATGGGAAGTCTGGCTTGTGCTGCTAATTAGACATTCATTTGAAAAGTGCAAAGATTAACCCACCAAGAGCTGATTCATTTTTAGTTTAGGAAGTTTTTTTCTTTCTATAATCCTCACAGTGAATTTTCCTCTCCATTTTCTTTTAGTCAGTCAACTGCATTTGACAGAATATGGGAATGGAATTATATTGTGCATTTCTTGCGTAAGGAAGAATGGTGTCAAAGAAAGGGAGAACCATGCTGCCCTGGGAATTTTGCCATAGCCGCGAAATCATGCAGTTTATGTCACCCATGTTCCAAAAATACATCAGGCACCATGAGTATGCTGGGGTTATCAACTCTCAAAGAACCTACATTCTGGTGGGAGAGTCAAAGTGTCAAGGAATATCACAAATAATAAAGCAGGAAGAGTTCTAGGAATAGACTATGGACACAATGCTAAACAATATAAGCCATTAAAACACAAATCAAAGCTGCTAAGAAGTTTGGGGGAAGTTTTACAGGGGAAAAAATCCCTGCATGGTACATATTTGTCGACTACATCTGAATATATCCCCATGAAAATGGACGACATCCCCTATAACCTACAAGCTATGAGTTCTCTTCTTCACTTTATGCCAAGTGATAATGATTGACTGCTTCATTCTTTCATTTTTGAAGATGTAACCCAGTGTCATATCAGAAGCACAATGTATAGAGTAACATATCTCCTGCTAGAGAGTGTTTAACCTGGACCTACATTGTATATTTCCCATCTACGATATGGGATATTACTCTTTCCTGTGGAATTATCATGACAAATGAAATATACAATTTATTTACTGAATCTATTCTTGTAACTAAAAATGCACAAAATATATTATCTTTTGGTGGTGGTTGTGATCCTGTGTGTATGTGCTGCTTATGAATATCCCTTAATATGACTTGTTTTGTCAATAGTTTAATCTCCAAAACACATCATAGACAGGTTTGTAAGATGACCTGACAGAGAAGGAATCTGCAAATGCTTCATTCTGAACATTACAAAACTTGAGCCGTTATTTGCTGTTTGTATCATATTGTCACAGAACTATCAGGGAAGCCATGGAAATCACAGCACTGACCAAGATTTGAAGTCATACTTGTTTTCTCTTTATTCTCCAAACCTCACATTTAGCAGTTTAAGCAACTGTGCTGAATTTCAAACCCTAGTATGAGCCACATTATCTCTCTGCTTCTCGAGTCTTTATGGTGAGCAGAGTGGCTCTTCTTAAATGAGAGGAGTAACATTCAACCACTCAAAATATGACTTTGATGACTCTATATTACACTTGAAATGAAAGTCAAAGTGTTACCCACCACTATTGTGTCCTTTTTGTGATTTAACTTGTAGACCACTTCCATTGCACTATGCTAGAATTTCACTTCATTTTTGATATTTCAGCCATTTATTCTTGCTATTTCCAAGCTATCCTCACTGTCCAGTCCACTTGAAATGCTCTTCCCTAAAGGTCTACTGATGTCCTTCACTCAAATCTAAAACTTCATCTCTAATTCTGTCCTTTTATTAATATAAGAACTTCATTCTCTCATTCGAAACTGTCTGTGGAGCCCTCTCACTTTAGAATATAGGTGATCATTCCAACCTTACACAGGGCAGGTTCCACATGCTTTCCAGGGTGCAACTATGATTTACTTTCCATCCTGTTAATTTCACTACAACTACCATCTACCACAATTCTGCCCCTGAAGAGAGGGAGATAGTCTTTGGTGTTGTAAGAGCAATGCCTGCATTCAAAGCAACGCTCTCTTCAGCTCTGAGCCTTTTTCTCCACAGTTATATACTTTGGGAATAAAGAACAGAGACAAAAAGGAAATGAAGAGAAGACACTTGCCCTCATTTATGTTATGTATTGTGCTCCGATTTCCCATGTTCTTTTCTGTGCTTTCCAACATATTTCAACAACTGTGGTCTGGCATCTGAAGTTAAGCTTCAGGCTTCCCTAAGGCCATTTGAAAATGAAAGCCATTTTCTTCTTCCTGCACTTAACTTCATGGGTGGCTTGCTATCATCAACTCTTTGCTCACCTCCAGCCAAGTGGAGATGAAGAACAGTGGGGCTGCCCATTTCCATCAGACAAAGCCATCCAGTACTCTACCAATTCACTTCCATCTGCTGACTCACTGCTCATCTAGAAGCCTAAGGGAAGTCTCTGGCAGAGAGCTGGAATGTGTAGATAAATGACAACTGATAAAAATCATCAAGGCTAAATATATTCTTCTCCCTTAGCCTCGTGCTTTCACTCAAAGCCATAATGATTAGGTTTTACGCAGACACATTTATGTCCCTGTTTATTTCATCCGTTTGGCTTCCAGCCTACAAAATATGTATTTATCACCTGTTTCTATTCATACAATTATTATGACGGGGAGAAAGGGGAAAATAAAGCACATTGGCTGGCATATAACAGGTACTCAATTGTACCTTTAAGTGATAAATTGATGACTGGGAAACAGAGATCCCACCCTAGACAATACTAAGACATTATACATAATACAGATTGGCCCGTAAAATCAAACTATGTAATTTATTGACTCACACTTGAATTAAATGATTTCAGAGCATTATAACTGGTATGTGTAAGTCATACCATGTACTAATTACTATAACTGAAGAAAACCAAGCACATTTACCAGAATAAATATAGAAGGACTAAAAGAGGTTTAGTGTGAAGTAAAGCTAAAGTTTGATTAACTATCTGCCAAAGGGTCCCAAGGAAGACAAGCAGGCTGACTGTCTTACAATGTATGTCAAGCAGATCCAGCTACATAATTCAGAGAACAAAGAATGGAATGAACACCAAGACTGGGTCCTGTACTTGAAACGCATGTGCAAAGTCCATATTTTGCTTATTATTTACTAGTTAAAACCATTCTAAGAAAAATTTAAAATTTAAGATATGAGAAGGAATTGTACCATTTGTGCTTACCATAGTGCTTTAGCATTATCAATATACAATAACATGTAATGTAAGTGAAGTGAAAGTAAATGAATTATACAATTTTAACTTTTCAGTCCAATTTTTATGTTGTATGTACTTTTAGTCTTTCTGAAACAATAGAAATGCTAAAAACAGCACACAGGAAAGACGCATACTTCAATACCATAATGATCTATCATAATGACCCCCAAATTATTCATAATTTTGTCTTTGAAAAAGCTTAAAAGAACAAAGACATATGAGCAGCATAGAGGCATACAATATGTTTGTCCAATTTTCCTTATGCAATTTGCCAGTAATCATTCAACTACATTAGCAGAAAGTAATGAATTGCAAGATCAGGAAATACACCCATAGTTTCTTTTACTTTCAGTCTTTTGTGGCTTTTCTATAAGCAAAGCATGTTTAGTAATCATATATATATATTTTTTCAAGAAGTTAAAGAAACACAGTTTGTACATTCTTACAAATGAACCCTGACTCGAAAGCAAAGAAGAACCAGAGTGTAGAGGGAATTTACATGACCCAGGTCTAGTGAAGGTACAAAGTGTAACTTCATAGTTAGACACAGACAAGTTTCCCTTTGTTGTCATAACCCAAAATTTCAGATTCAGGACTGGGACACCGGTAGGGTACCTAACAGTGTAAGGTGTTTGGCAGCACACCTGAGTTGAACAACTTCTGCATTTGTTTGTTTAGAGAATTCATATTTTTTCCTCAGCTACATGAAAGGCAAATTTTGGAGTAATTCCTTCTTGGGATATTGAACTCTTAAGGGCAAATAATACATGTCAATCATGATCATAAAGCTTCAGAACTCTTCACTCAGGCATTAGCTATCATGCATGATGAACCAGGCACATAGTCAGTAGCAGCTGCAAGATGAGAACTTAGTAGAAAACTGAACAGCAGCTGAGGGAGGCTGTTGACCTAACCTTAAAGCAGAAAGTGCAGTCTTACAAGAGGGTTTTTAGTAGCATTCATCATGGTAACATAGGCCATTGGAAATGAACCATGAATTACAGCTAGCTAGCTTAAAGACTCATTCATCAACAAAGTAAGCTGGGTATTCTGAACTCACATATATACATGTAAAAACAGACTGAGCAAGTTGTAGATAGATAGATAGATAGATAGATAGATAGATAGATAGATAGATAGATAGATGGATAGATATGCAGATATAGATATGCATGCATTTATGCATACACACAGTCACACATACACACATAAAATGGACTATGATTTTGAGAATGTGTGGTGGTGGGGTGTACATTAGAGGAATTAGAAGAAGGAAAGTGAAAGGAGAAGAATATAATTAAATTTAAACGTGAAAATAAAGATTAAAAATGGAAACTAGGTAATGACAAGTTTTACTGTCAAAACAACACTTTCAGATGTACTAGACAAAGTCCTTAAAAATGTAATTCATTACAAAGGGCTTGCATAATTGTTGCTATCACTTTCAATTACAGACTAGCTTATATGCTTTGTGGTCTTATACTGTGTATATGCATTTGATTGGATTTTATCTTAGAATATGCTCACAACAAACCCTCTGGTGACTCCTGTGTCATCATCATCTAAAACTGAGTATTTGACTAACTAGGTAAGTGAGGAAAGAAGTTACCTTTGAGGTGTCATTTTGGATGTCTTCGTTTTCCCAAGGAGTTCAGGGTGGTTTTCCAGAATGTAAGCAATTACTCACCTGATTTCTAATTGATTAACGTCAGAGTGAGTTAATATTTGATTTAGAAAACTTTCTGTGGCTTGTGGTTTTTTCAGCAGGAGAAAAGGAACAAACAAAACCAGCTTATTTTCTAAAACATGCACCCAGAATAAGGACCCAATTGTAGATGAAGGGAAAGGCCATTATAGCCAAACACACTTCCTTTACAAAGTATTAGCATTGCCAACTACAAACAAATCAACCTAGACGGCATCAATCGTTCATTCATCCATAGTCCCATCCTATCGGCTTCTGTTCAATCTCTTCATCTCTGAACCATTCCTACAGCCTCCATTTTTCAGTTAAAATTAATCATGTGTGAATCTAAACATCTTCGTCTACTTATATCTTCCTTTAGAGCATAAAATCCTATTTAAGTCTTCTGACAGCTGGCTCTTCTATAATATTGAGTCATTCTTTTGAACTCGGATTATGGTCATTATCAGCCTTGTCCTTGTACCTACTATACAACAATAATCAACTATTTTAATAAATGTGTGCTTCTAAGCTAAAAATAAAATGTCCTCATCATACTCAGCATATATCTCACTAGCCTTGGCACCTGTCAATCACAGTGTAAAAAACAACAATTAGCATATTATGGTCTTTCATCTTACTCCTAAGATCACATAAGAGTGATCTACACAGTTGTGAATAATTGTTATTGAGATTGTAATTTGATTACAGTATTTCTCTTTTTCATTTCCTCCCTCAAAATGCCCCTATATACTTCCATTGGAAAAAAAAACAATATTTTATGATACACAAGGAAAAACTTTCAATGTCCATAACAAAGTTCTACTGAAACTTACAGGGTTCAAGGTACACTACCCTAAAAATGGGGCACCTAGGTGCCTGAACCTACAGAAAGCAGCCAAGGGAAGGATTGCTTGATTAGACAGGCTTCTCTTAGTGAAAAGAAAGAAGTGTCTGTCTCCATGAATTTTAGAAAAAGAAGAAAAAAAAAGAAGAAGAATTAGAAGCCCTCTTCAAAATGTCTCCTTCTGCCCCATCCACTACTCTACAGTGTTCAGAGACACTTATGGGAAAGTGTACTTGGTATGTAATTCTACTAGGGTTGTTCTCTAATGTCATGGTTTATGGGGCCAAACCAACATCTTTCATAATTTATTGATACTTGTACAAATGTTCCAGTGTCACGCCAAATTGACTTAAAAACTGGGGACACTCTTCTCATGTCATTTTACTTCATTTAACTGATATCTCATGATAACACGTTCTGTGATAAAATGGACTGAAGTGCACTAATAGTTTTCTCAAGTAGTGTGCTGTTGCTTTGCTCAATGACACATCTTAAAATAAAGTCAATATTCTTTTTAGCTTAATGGACAAAAAATCAAAAATAAAAAAATAAAGAGGAGAGAGGCAAGGAGGGAGAAAGAGAAGTAGATTTGTTCTTAGACGTCATAGCTTACTGGAGTAAATAAGCTGCCATTGTATTTATTTGATGATAAGTTCCAGAAGTAATACAAATAAAATAACGAGAGAAATTAGCATGTCAGATTTTGTATCAAATAGCCTTCATGAGATATATCTGTCCTTTGTGTGTTCTTTGTATCTCTTAACTTCCTCGTCTCTGTTTTCAATATCCAACACAAGACTAGAGAGGCATAAGAGCCTACCCACGACAGCTTCCCTTTTCTCATTTTCCAAGTAATCAACAAATGTGAACAGCTGACAGAGTCTGTGAATTGCTACACAACACACTGCCCTCAATTAACATCTCCTCTGGGCAAATCCACAGTGAATGAAGCTCTCTTTGTCTCTAGACAAAACCTTAAGGAAACGAGATATAAACTAATAAAAGAGGGAGAGAGAATTTTTAGAGTGAGCCTCTTAGGATTATGTTTAAGCAGCCATCTTTTTTGGTGATTTCAACACTTACCAAAAATAAAACACAACAAAACCAAACAAAAAACAACAACCAAAAAAAAAAAATCAACTAACCAAACAACCAACCAAACAACAACAAATCAGCAAAGTGACCTGAAATATGTCCTAATTTGTATTGAAGTAGTCACTCTCACAGGATAATTAAAAATAATGCTCAGTGAATATCCTGTATCTGAAGTAAATTGAATCAAAAGACCAACTCTGAATAGTTTCCATCTTCTCAGGATAAAAGAGCTAAAAGGAGTTAAATGACTCTGCCCTACATCCTTAAAATCCAAATGAAAACTTCACCATCCGTGCATATACACAACCCAAAACATACAACTGTGTGCCTAACTGGAGGATCCTAGGTATTGGATGGATTCTTATGTACTTAGTGGTAAAATGAAAAACACTACAGGTAAGTTTCTTTCTAACTATTTTGCCTCCCCTGTACAGAACTGCATTTAGAGACTCTTTACCTCAGCCATGGAGCCACAGAAAAGGATTTTACAATTTCAAAGCTGAAGAGAAGAGTTACAGAGGAGAGATGTAACAGCTGATAAAGGTAATGCTGACTGGGAAGCTTTTAAATCCCTTTCAAAATCTTTTATCAAGGCACATTCTATTACAGAATATGGTGGTTTTTAAATTGGATTTTCCTCTAGCTGTAAAAGTAAGTTTGTTGTCTGTCCCCTTTGTGGGAGCCCCAGAACTATTAAACTGCTACCCTTGTGAAGACAGAAAATGGCCCAAAGCCTTAGGGAAAGATTGACTCTATGGGTGTTTAAAAAAAGAAGAAAAATAGGAAGCATGTGTCCGTTAATTCCATTGATATTTATCAAGTACTACTATATACTAACAAAACAGATACAAATTTCTGCCATTAAGGTACTCACTATCTAGTTGAGAGAAACAGACAACAGACAAGAAGCATATTACATAACTGACTTATGAATAGTATGTTAAATATCATTGATGTCCAAAAAACAAGCAAGGGACAAAGACAGAAGGAAGAGAGCATTTTATAATTTTCATTAATTGTCAGACACTCTAAGTCTCATGAAAAAAAAAAAAAGGAATATTTAGGTTTCTGAAGAATGAATACTCAGGAGAAAGTTTCAAGCAAATGAAACCACCAGTAAAATTGAGTTGGACTATGCCTAGTCTGATTGTCAAAACACAAAGACTTGAGTGGCAAGACCATAAAGGAGTAGAGCGAAATCTAGTTAATTAACAAGGAGAGAGATCCTAAAGAGACTGAGTCATAATTTGAAAACTACATGGATACCTAAGAGCAGATTTGAGGAACAGCACGAAGGTGTTATACTCAAGCTGTATGACATGCACTTGCAGAGAGCATGGACATTTTAGAAACTGAAAGGCATTATCTTCTTATGAAACATGCCTCATAAACATGCTCATGTTAGATGACGTAGCATGCTTAGAAGACAAGAGAATTGAGTATTTCCAGGCCTGTGACACGATTAATGAGCTGCTATACCTCTAAAAGGCTGTGAGCTCCAGTGTTGGCTTCCATGCATAACTCTTGAAGGGCTGAGAACCGGGAAGATAATGAGGAAAAGGCTCTAGATATTAACCAATGTGGCTTGTCTTAGAGCAGAAGGGTTGACAGCGATCTCTGAATGTTTCAGTTGTCAATGTGATTATACTCCTTTGTATCCAAGCCAGAATGTGGCTGCTGAAGCTACAAAAAAAAAAAAAAAATCTCAGAAGGCTATTATAACCGCGAGAATGACAGGATGGGAGTATACGCAAAATTTGTATGGTTATAATGTAGGGGAGGAGTTGACAGGAGCCCCCTATGATGAATGTCAGATGTAACAGATAAGAGCTTGGGAGTACTGTGTAAAACGTGGAAAGAGGGGCTCAGTCTCAGTCATGCCACCGATGTTAAATGACAATCACAGCTGCTTACTAAGAGAATACTATGTGTCAGAAGTATGCCTGGATACCAGACCTTACGCCTCTAATGTTATACCCATTTCATAGCAAAGCAGTGTGGATATACACAACAAAGATAGCTTGTAGAACTTAACAGTAGTTAGGAGACAGGGTTTTGAATATACTCACCATAAAGAACTGATACATTGATGATAATAAATAGGCTAATTATTTGGAATTTTCATTAGTTACTACACAAATGAATTAAACAACATCATTGTACTTCATAAGTAAAATGAAATGAATTGGTCTTAAACAGCGGCATTTTTTCCTCTGACCACAATAAAAGGGATAGGTGAAGCAAGTATTTTCTCTTAAATGAGGCCTAGTAAGATAAAAATATAAAACAGAAAGGTCTCATGAGAAAAAAATTGTACCATTGTCTTATATTTTATAAAAATGATCTGCATCAAATTTATCTGAGAAATTATTACTATCTTTAAAGGAGAAGCAATCAATCAAGTGAGTATATTCATTAAAATGGATATCCTGCTCTTTTGCTGGGTTGATAAGCCTGCCATACACTGTATCAAAACTGTTATGTGCATATGTTAACATCATTTTTAACTTGGAAGGATCTCCCAGAGTCCCTGATGTCCATTTTAGTAGCTTTTGTACCTGACATCCCCAAAATATAGCCCAAAATTCATGGATTAAATCAAAGTGATATTCTTTGTCCTCAAAACATCTAAATCTTCTGTGATCAATAGAATGAAAAATTCTTGATATAGTGCACGGTGTTCTTGTCACCGTTGTTGGTAAATCCCTTCTGATGGTTTTTACCATAAGAGTTAAATTCTTCTTTGTCAGGCAACCTCCAACTCTTAGCAGACAGGCAAACTGAATCACCTTGAGTTCTTATCAAGTGCTCTATCGGTCCAAGTGTGCTGCATAGTTTAGTTCCATGTTTTAATCTCATGCCATCTTCTTATCCATGTTTGATTCTCATTAGCACCTTCCGATCCAAGGAAGCTACAGGGATGATGCAATGAAGACAATATCGCAAGGTAGTTCATAAGACATCGTGAGATAAATTGGAATATGCCTTGGGAGTCCAGATGGAATAAAAAAACGTCAAGTTAACTACTTTAACAATTCTAAAGGAGAACACACACACCCCTACCTCTGTACAGAAACATAGCAAATTATTTTAAGTCAGGCATCGGACTCAGTGGGAGAATCAAGGCTGCCAGTTCTAGGATCAGTGCTCTCAATGATCAGAACCTTCTACCCATCGTCCCATGCGAAAACAAAGGAGCCAATAGAGATCAGGCAGTTGAGGAAACTACTATCATTAACAGCAGTGGAGTCACTGACAGAAGCCATTCAGTCCATTCTCACAACTGCCCATTACCGCTAACCAAAAGCAACAACAACAACAACGAAAACCCTTGATGAATACCAACAAAGTGGTTTATAAAGTACCAGGAAAATGTTTCACTTTCTTATTTTCATGTTTTACTTTTAGCATAGATGTAACAGGGTACATTACTAGTGCCTACAGTATGTATCCCATGCAGGTAGGATTACATACTTGCCAAAGAAAGGCATTCCCATTCGCTTATATCCCCTTACTTTTCTCTCTCGCCTTCTGAAGGAATCACTTCCTTGTCTCCCGGACAAAGCTGGTGCTACATTTATTATCGAGAGTCTGAAAAGAATGGAAGCTAAAAGGTTTCTGACACCTTGGAAAAGCATGTGAGATGTCGTTGACAGGATAAGATGTTGGTTCTTTTATGTTTTTTGGAAATACTGCCTTTTCCACTACAATTAAACGAATAGCCAAAGTACATTACTTTTATGTAGGATGTCTTAATGGTCAGGGACCATAAATACTTGATTTTAGGAAATAGACCATTTGTCCTTTTGGAAACATTGCCTACCCATTTGAGTGAATCTGTAAATCCAAGTGGCACTGAATTGTTCAACTTGGATTAGAACATTCTAGATGATACAATGAATAAGCCTGATCCTTCATCTCCTTGCATTCAATAGACTGGCTGTGTGACAATACCCAGTGCCTATTAAATCCTGGTAGTGAAATTGTCAGCAATGAAGCCAGTTCACCTGAGTTGATTTCCATAGGCAGTTGTATTAATCATGACATTCTGGGCTCTTCTGTTCTGCGTGCTTACTGACTAATATGTAAACCAGGCTAGGTAAATCCCATCAGTCTGCTGACAAGCAGCTATAGTTTTGTTCTTTATTAGGAGATGAAAAATCCCTCCAGGAAACGCATTTTTTTTTATCACTCAATGTCAAGCGAGTCAGAAAGTATTAGTTCATAATGCAACTCTCAAAATGCTTAAACAGTAAAAGATGATGAATACAAAAGAAAACAGAAAATTCTGCACAGACTACCTCTTCCTTCCTTTCTTCCCCCCTCCCTCCCTACCTCTCTTTCTTTATTAGGATGATTATTAATTATTTATTACTTTTATTTTTTTTACAGTCCAGTCATTACCACCACCAATTCTGCCATCCCACAGGTCATTCCATTTCACCTCCTCCTGTTGCTAAAAGGATGTCCCCAACCCCCCCACCCACCCCCAAACCAGGCCTCTCCACTCCTTGGGGCCTCAAGTCTCTGGAAGGTTAGGTGCAAATTCTCTCACTGAAGCCAGACCAGGCAGTCCTCTGCTGTATATGTGTGTGTATGTGTGTGGGGGTGGGGTGGGGTGAGAGGTAGGGCCACCTAGTATATGCTCCCTGGTTGCTGGCTCAGTGTTTGAGAGATCTTGGGGGATCCAGGTCAATTGAGACTGTTGGTCTTCCTATGGGGTCACCCTCCACTTCAGCTTCTTCCAGCTTTTCCCTAATTTAACCACAGGAGTCCCTGACTTCAGCTCAAAAGTTAGGTATAAGTATCTGTGTCTATCTCAGTCAGCTGCTTGTTGGGCCTCTTAGAGGGTAGCCATGCTAGGCTCTGGTCTATAAGCACACCATAACATCACTAATAGTGTCAGACCTTTGGGCCTCCCTTGAGCTGGATCGCAAGTTGGGTCTGTCACTGGACCTACATTCCCTCCATCTCTTCTCCATTTTTGTCCCTGCAGTTCTTTTAGACAGGAACAATTCTGGGTCAGAGTTTTTGACTATGGAGTGGCAACCCCATCCCTCCTCTTGATGCCTTGTCTTTCCACTGGAGACGGACTCTACAAGTTCCCTCTCTCTAGTGATGGGTCCCTTTTTCTTTTTAACTGTGCTTTCTTTTCCCCATTTACCCTTCCCTTACTCTCTTTTGCTTCTTTCTTTTTTATTTAAAAATTTTATACATAGTAATAGAAAAGGTCATAATTTACTTTAGGTATCTGTGAGACACAGAAAAAAATCTCTATGACTCAGATTTGGTGAACGGTCCCTAACAGTTACAGGAACATGATAACAGGAGACTCTCTTCATTCCCTTATGGATATACCCAACAGACGTCTAGAGTTACTCTTCACCAAATAGCCTCTCAGACACTAGGGGTTGAATTGAAAACAATAGCCAGGAAATCTAGGTTATACGGGAACCCAGACAATGAAGAAAGCAAACATATTTTCACAAAATAATCAGGTCAAGTGATGATTAGAGAGGCCCCATACAGCTAGCTGTTGTATGCAGAATGATCAACTTAAATAGGATGACCTAATTTGAAGCTGTACTAAAACACAGTAAAATGCAATTTTATGCTGTCTGGCATAAAAGAGTAATAGTTCCGAGACAGTTAAATATATTACTTGATAGAATAGTTCTTTGACTCTCAACCAATATCACAACTATTTGTTAAAACAAAAATAAATCAATATTCTTATAAATATGACGATCACTTATATGCATGATACTAGTTCTTCACTATAGAAGCCGTAGAGTTGAGTTGGAACCAGACTTAAACCTTTGTTACTTTATAATAGGATACTTATACACAGGCAACTGCATTGCAAAAATCAGACTATGATGAAAATGTTAGAATATTTTGAAATCTACAGACTATCATAGGAATTATTCTTTTGTAACAGAAAATGAATTTTGGCATGCCTCTGCTTCAATCTCCTAATGGCTTCCTGCCTCACTCAATATAAATGTAAAAGGCCTAGCAATGACCTTCAAGGCTCTACATGATTTGGCTGTTATTACATTTTTGACCTTATATCTCACTCCTTGTCTCTATAGTTCACTGTGTTCAGTCATACTGAATTGCTTGCTGTTTTCCAAAGTGCTAAATGCTATCCAAGACGAAGGCTTTAGAACTGGCTCTGTCCTCTAAATATCCACATAGCCAATCAATTCTTTTAAAAGTCTGTTCAAAAGTTACCTTCTCAAGGGGAGTTAATATGATCTCCCTATGAGTTTCCTTATTCCAATGCACTTATCCTCTATTGTGTAGAGAAAGTCATACATAGGGGTACTATATATGTTGTTTATTATTAATTTTTGGTAATTAAAAGACAAATCCCATGTATCTAGAAGGCTTCTTGTCTTAATCATATATATCCCAAAAATCATAACAATTTCTGAAATACATTAGGTTCCTGTATTAGGCAGGGTTCTCTAGAGAAACAGAACTTATAAAATATGCATATGTATGTCTTATTTGCGTGACTTACTGAATGAGGTCCAGCTAGTCTAACAATGGCTTTCTACTGGTGGAAGGTCCAAGAATCTGGTAGTTGTTCAGTTTACAAGGCTGGATGTCTCAGCTGGTCTTCAAAATGGGCTTGCTAGTGAAAACAAGATCAAGCGGGCAAAGAGAGAACAAGTTCCCTTCTCCATGTCCTTTATATGGTCTTCCAGAAGATGGTTTGGTCCAGATTAAAGGTGAATCTTCCCACTTTAAAAGATCTGAATTAAAGATGAATCTTACCACCTCAAAAAATTAGAAGTGGATCTTCCAACTTCAAGCGATTTAATTTAAAAAAAAAATCTCTCAGAAGTGTGTCCAGCCATTTGGATTTCAGTTAATTAGAGATGTAGTCCAGTTGACAATCAAGAATAACCATCACAATGGTGCCCTGTAAGTATCTATGAAAACTGAATGAGGGTTCAGCTTCAACAGGAGGGTAGACATAGAAAAAGAATCAGAAATGCCTTAGTGTATGAACAAAAACCATGAAGGTATAGACTGAAAGTCATTCCTGTCTCATCTGCCTCACCTCATAATTATACTTTCAGGATGTGTAGGATATTTTTGAAACAAATATTTTTTATGGAATGTTTATGTGGAGATAAGTATAAATCATGGCATGTGATCACAGGGCACACTTTACTGTCCCACTGTCCCTTACAACTATGTATCTGTTTCCTTTCTACTGGATGACATCTCAGAGAGTATCATGACTCTTTTGATCATCCTTGGAAATTTGTCTCTTGGATTCAAATTTATAGTATCAGCTCTTCAAGTGAACTTCCAAGTCTACTGTTTTTTCAGCACCTGGATTTATTCCCCCTCCATCTGTCTATCAGATGCAGGGGAAGATTTTGTGAGGATAAGGCAAGGGGAGCTCACAGTAAGAAAGGAGGGTGACTGGACTTCCTTTGCTCTTCTCAGCAGTTCAAACACAGACGCCTCCAGAGAAGGAGCTAGGAAGGATAGGAAATGGAGATCAGAGCAGACCAGAACTGAGAGACAGTCACAAGTTGATGCTTATTGGTTCCGATGGCTTTTTGCAGCAAAATCTTTCTCTTATTGGTGTCTTCATGGTCTATAAATCACCTCTGATCTCTTGGGCACTATTCCTTAAGCACCTACAGCATCTCTGTGACTACTGGTCAGTTACTTTTTCTCGGGTCACATAAGTCAGATCCAACAAATAAGCCGTAGATAGCCTCTGACATGGGACTCAAGACACATAGAACTCTGAGGTTCTCCAGTTCCTCACTTTAACTGGCCCATGGAAAACCCTCAAACATTCTTTTTACTCACCAAAACCACTTTTGCCTTGTTCCAGTTATTATCTAGTTTAATAGACATACAGCCATTTTTCTGTTTTCAAATTGTTTAAAGTGTGTGCTGCTTGCCCAATTGATCCACCCACCTCCATTTTAAAGTTTCTAATGTAGTACATAATGCCCTTTAATGGAGGAAAAGCATACCCCCAGTATTCCCCATCAGAAGAAAGGCTGACATTCATACAACAGCCTGTCTCAACTTTGGCTCCATCCATACTTAATAAATTGCACATTCTCACTGTAATATTGGACAAGCTTAAAGAGCTGTTTCATCAAGTGCTGTTACAAGAACCAAGAGAACAGTTTATCTCATTATTGACTTCCAACATAGAATGGTATCTGTTTACTTAGAACTTGGGTCCTAAATTTTATTTTGACATCTAGTTCCATTTACAAAATGTTTCCCTGTCTCTCAAGGCCAATTCTAACTTCCTAAGTCTTGCATTCAAAATAATAATATGGCCCCTTTTCTTGCTTTTCAACCTTCTTTTCTATCATGCTCATGTAATATTTACATGTATCTTATTCATTCTCTTGTGAAAATCCTATTGCCTATGTGCTAACTTTCAGTCCATGTGCTATACCTTGGAAGATGAAAATGACATAAAATTTCCTTTTTGTCCATACATACTATAAATTATGTTTTTCTTTCTTACTGTACATGTTTTACAATAATATTCTTCTTTGGACAGGTAACTAAAATTGATGTCTTACTCATGTTATATCCCCAAATTCCCTTCCCTGTCAAGCCTTCTCTGACTTCATGGGAAGAGTTCATTGTTTTTTGTTTTTTCCCTATGTTACTGTCATATTGTATTGCTTTGAGCCAACACACTAATATATTGTGGTTTGAGCTATACATATCAGAGTTGACTAGGTATTACAGAGATGTACTTTGTTTACATTTAATTTATAATAAATAATCATTTTGTCTCAGAGTAGAAAAATATATCTCACATATAGCTCGATCTATCTATTATCTATCTATCTATCTATCTATCTATCTATCTATCTATCTATCTATCTAGAGATAGGGATATAAATATTTGTATTATTAGAAGTGAGTGTAAAGGGAGTTCCTTATAGAGGGATATAAGTGGGTAGCCACATACTTGTAGAGCAGAAGATCCATTTCAGATGCAAATAATATGTACTTGAGAATGGAAGACTTTAAAATCAGTAGGGGCAGGGATGGAGAGACCATCAATTAAGTGCCTGCTCCTCAAACAGAGGTGTAACCAATCTAGCAGAAATGAACATATTCTAAAACACACTTGTGGCTCTTAATTTAGCAAACTATGTAATCAATAGATACCAAATAAGTGAGAATTTCCCCAGGAATCCTATGCTGGAAGAAGGGCTCCAAATAGAAGGGCAACACGTCTTTCTAAAAGAGATTTTACACAATTCTACAGGAGAAGACTGAAGCCCAGATAATTACTGTGAATGATCAATGTGACCGTACCTTGACCAGAACTGCTTAATTACGAAAATTCTTGGCCTCCTATTTAAACTAAGATCTTACTTTACAACCTCAAAAACCACACTTGGTAGGTTTTCTTTATGTATGGATTTCTCTTCTTGATACAGTCATCAAATGAGTCTCCTTTTTAGCTTTTGACTTTTAATCTGGCTCTTTTAACTGAAATAATGAGGACAGGTGGCCAGCAGACCTGGTGGACACAAGTTGTGACCTGTATGTTTAATGACATAAGGAAGTGAGTTCTGAGTCCCCACACCCACATAAAACCTAAGCCCCATGCTGGGGGGTTTAAGTGGAAACAGGCAGATCAGGGGAGCACAGAGGTCAGCCAGTCTAGCCAGACTGATGATATCCTTATTATGAAAGAGCTTATCTCAAAACATAAGGGAGAAATTACTTTGGAAGACACCTACAGACATCTTGTCTCCATATACATATACACATACACATTAACATGTATTCTCACTCTGTCTGTCTGTCTGTCTGTCTGTCTGTCTCTCTCTCTCTCTCTCTCTCTCTCTCTCTCTCTCTCTCACACACACACACACACACACACACGTTTTATTTTCATATTAAATTAACATGAGGTGGAATAAATAAAACGGAGAGATGTCTGTGCTTAATTGAATAAGCAAAAGAGATCTAACCATACTTCTAAAGGAATACACTATACATTAAAAGAGTAGAGGCTTAAGAAAACTATTCTGACAGTATTACATGTTTCAAAAGAAGACAATTCCCCAGAAAGTCATCATTGGAGTAGCAAGCATAGAACAAGAGAAGGCGCTGAATAAATGTCACATGAATCACTATGGAGCTGGGAACGCCTTCATCAAAGGATCAAGAAGAGGAGATGCTAAAGATGCTGTGAGTGATAGGAGGTGATTGGCAGAATGATAATACAGTTGCTGTGGGAGTCCACAAGGGGATGAAGATAATTCCTATTCTAGTTTGGACATGGTAATTTTTTTGGCAAGTGAGATGTTCCATTAAGTTCCATTAAGATTTACAGGAGACAGACTGGCATACCAAGAGGGTCCACTAGGAAGGATTTAGGTGGAGAATTACAAAGGTTTGTGACAAAACCGAAGCCCATTTATGATAATCAGATACCATAAAAGATATGCTGAGATTTATTTTTTTAATGGTTTACTAACTGGAAGAATGACAAGAAGCAGAACAGCATTATATGTATTCCCATATAAGGAAAGGAAACCTGTATGCAATTCTCCTTAAGGAACAAAAGAAAAAAAAAAAAAAGAAAGACTCTGCCCCTATGAATCAAGGACTGAAAACACAAAGAAGGAAAAACTTGTGATCAGCAGCCCATTTAACCAAATTTCCAAACAAGTAAGTTAGTGCGAATGGACAATTAGCAGACTTGACATTGTAGAAAATTTAATTAGCCGTTTACAGGACGAATCGGGGAAGACACCAAAAACTCCACAAGAAAAGGTCAAATAGGCACTGACAGAGAAAACAAGCAAAACAGCAAAGTGAAGACACAGTTCCTGGGAGAGACTTCACCAGAGAAAGCAAGGGGAATGGGATTTAAATAACAGCCACATGAAAAAAATTCTAGAGAATTACCTGGCTTAAAAAAAAAATAACTGATCTTTTGAAAACGTATAATTATTTTCCAGACAAATGAACCAAAGACATAACCCAGGGCATTACTTGGTGATAATGTTGAATTTTAAGTGAAAAGAATGTGTCAAACAGAAATACAAAGATGAAAGAGGGCTTGACACGCCTTTCAAACACCAAATACCAGAACACAGGGGACCCACATCCCAAGATATAGAAAAGAAAGATCACAACCAATTTCCACATTCAGCCACGTTTCTGCTCAAATGGGAAGGAAAGAGCAGGTCAAAGTCTCATAAAAGAGCCAACTTTCCTCAGGACGCTTTTCAAAAACCAATCAGAGGTCACAAATGGACAAAACAAGACCACGGCTGGTAAGTCACAAAGGGTAGAAGTGTGAAGGAGCAAAAGTTCAATGGGGAAAAAAAATATGTACTGATATTTAAAATATGGTGGCTCGTGGTTACTGTGGCTGTGATAAAACCCTGTGACCAAGACAACTTGGCAAGTAAAGGGGTTTACTTTAGCTTACATCTCCAGGTACATCAATCACTGAGGGAAATCAAGATCGGAACTTAGACAGCAGGGGAACCTGGAGGCGGGAGCTCCTGCAGAGGCCAAGGATGGGGTGTTGTTTACTGGCTTACTCATATATCCTACTTATAGAATCCAGGACCACAGCTCAGAGATGGCATTACCCACAATAGGCTGAATCCGCCTCTATCAATCACTAATTAAGAAAATCTCTTACAGCTGGATCCTACGGAAGCCTTTTCTCCCTTGAGATTTCCTTTCTTCAGATAACTCTAGCTTATGTCACATTAATTTAGGAATAACCGGCACATGTGGCAAAACTATATGTACAATTGCGAAGTGTTTATTTAAGGAGGTTTTTTTTTTAACATTTTTATGATGGACGTATCCCACGAAACCAGGCACAGCTGTTGTAGAACAGTAGAGATGGAGCGAATTCTAAGGATTCTATGGCACTACTGTATCTAGTCCCTCGATGTGGAGAGGAAGGTAAGATAGACAGGTAGGTAGACAGATTGCTTAATAGAAACAGGGTTATAGTTTTATTTCAACTGCATATGATATAAATTTTGGAATGGTTGAAATATTAAAAAAAATTACACAGTCATCATAAAATAAGTAAAATATATAAAGGAGATGAAAATAAGTAAAATAGAACTATAATTTCTATTTTGAATAAAAACTAAATGGATTAATGGGTAAAATTTAAGGGAATAAAATTAAAAACATTTACAGCATGCAGAATATTTGTATTGAAAATGATTTTTGTACGATAACATTCTGATCACAGTTTCTTCTCTCTCAAACCCCCCCCCCAATTAAAATTAAATTTTGAAAATCGGAACAAAAAAAATCCCTAGAGAAGAAAAATTCAGATGTCTAAGTCAGATGAAGGTCGTTACTGGAATATGGTGAATAGACCTCTGTGGTGGTTTGAAAAAGATCATTTGCTTGCATTTCAAATGCCTCTGGCCAAATGTGCTAAGTGCTTTGCCACTTAACCATTTAAATGAACACCTATCTACCTCGTCTAGTTAGCAAACTGTTTTCACCCATCCTTATTTGTAAGATGAATATTATTTGAAATTCAAAACTAAATAGAACATGGCTAAAAAGAAAAGAAAGGGATAATGTGGACTGTCATTGCTTATTTTCATATTTCATCGTAGCCAAAATGCTGGGAGACAATTTATGTTTAAACTTTACTTTCTCCCTCACTTTCTGGGCAATCTCTAATCTCTGCGAATGTCCACCTCCCCCAACCATCTCCACTTCTGCTTCTGCTTTAAGACAGAGAATCACTGTCTTAAACTTTTGGATCGTCCTACTTCCAGGAAAGATTTCCAAAGACCCACATTCTGTCTGTTCTTCTTGAGTGAGCTTATACATTTATCCCCTTGGTCCAGTTACTATTTATTACACAGGCATAGACCGCCAGCTTTAATCTCTAGCCCAGACTCCTTCCTGAGCTCCAGACTCATATTTCCACTACTGTCAGAATCTCCATTTGGATGGAATTCTTCTTCCTGGCTCACTCCCAGAGCTTCAATCCTCTCCATTCCCACAGACGGCATTGTGATCGTTACCAAAATAGCCCTGTTTAGTTCTATCTACTTTCTCTCTTGCGTCTCCTCATCTAACTGGCCATATTAGAATATTTTTATAGAATAATATTTCATCACTCTAATTATTTTGTTAACAACTTTATGCATTGTCTCTGCCCTTGGGAAGGAGCCTACCTTGCTTAGAACAGTTGAAAGAGAGGTAAGCAACTTCTAGGGTTCATTTCTTTCTTTGTTATCTGACACACTGAGTTCTTGCCAGCTTCCCTAGTCTCCAAACCTTTCCCTACTTGGAACTGTAGGTAAGAGACACATGGCAGGCTTCCCCATCTTTCCCATTGCTGTACTTATAAAACTGATATATTCAACTGTCTTCTTTTTTTAATCTTACCCACTAGACCACAAACCCTGTGCAGGTAGATACTGGGGCTTAAATACCATTCTACTCTTAGTTCAAGGCACAGGAATACACATTGTTTTAGGGTATAGATAAATTTTAATATTAACTACAAAACCTATAATTAAAATTGGCAAATATTTACAGGCATATAGGATTTTAAAACATCAGGAATAACGGCAACAATGACAGTTTATAATTCAAAGCAATAGCTAATGGAAGAAAGGCATAATTCCAGAAAGTACTGAAAAAGAATATTGTACTACATAAATATAGAGTCATAATGGATGATACAATGTTAGTAGTAATGCAAATGTATCGATGAATACATCATGGCATTGGTAAACCTAATTTAATATTCACTATTACCTACTTTTATATTAAGTAAAATCATTAACTGATTCACTGCTCACTTTCTAGAAAAACATATGTATCTTAAATTTGAGAAGATAATTGTTTATAAAGTGAATTTAAAAACAGAACATATGAGAAAAGAAAGTGAAATAAATTAACCAAATTTAATCTTTATTTTCTTTTAACGTTTTGTTTCACTTTCACGTAGCTTTCAGTACGTTCCAAAATTTTATCTGTAAGAAATATCACTTCTATCAATGGAGAAATTATAATTAAAGTTTGAAATTTGGACCAAAGAGTCCTCACAGAAGAAAGCATAGTTTGGCTAAGTCAGATGAAGGTTACAGGGACTATAATATTCAGTGAAGAAGCCATTGTGGTGCTTTGGATAAGAAGGTCCTATAAGCTCATGTATTTAAATGCCTCACTCCCAGTTGGTATACTATTTAGGAAACATTAGGAGCTGTGAGCTTGTCAGAAGAGGTGTGTCACTGGGGGTGGGCTTTGAGGTTTCAAAAGGCCATGGAGATTTAAGATTAAATCTCTTTCTACCTTTTGCTTGTGGTTAAGATGTTAACTTCTCAGCTACTGCCCCAGCAACATGTCTGCTGGCCCGCTTCCATGCTTCTGCCAGGATGATCATGGGTCATCAAACTATAAGCTAGACCCTCAATTAAATACTTTTTAAAAAAATTGCCTTGGTGTTGGTGTCTCTTCACAGGAAGAAACCGGTAACTAAGACAGATACCATTGTGATTTTAAGAATATTACTAAACAAACCAACAAATCATTTTTCCCTTAAAAAGAAAAAGTGGAGGCTTTTAGGAAAAGTTCACTAAGTAAAAGATCATGGCTGCAGAGATTAGTACGGAAGTGGTCATGGAGAAACAACAATTTTACTTAGGACAAGAAGATATGGATTTGTTGTTATTGACAAGTGGCCTATAGATAAGGATATCCTTAACCAATCAAGGGTGTGAAGCAGAACAAATTATGATGGCAGTGCTCAAACTCGAGATGCTTGACCAATGGAAAGGAAATGGAGAACATACATACACAGATTATTTTTTTAAGTACAAGCGAAGAACAGAAATAGAAAAGAGTTGATCAGTTTAAGTTCTTCCAATCTTTACAGGAAGGCAACAAACAGAGTCATAGATGGGAAATAAAAGCTGTGGGAAAACCCAGGAAATAGGAGTGTGGTTACCGAGTTATAGTGAGGAGAGCCAGACAGATGGCTTAGCAGGTAAATGTCCTAGCTACCAAGCATAAAGACTTGTTTTAAAGACCCTGGAACCCAGATATATAAAATGAACATCTATAATCCACACTCCCTGTAGGGTGATGGAAGGCAATGGTTAAAGGTCATGGGAGACAGTGGCAGGAAAATTTCTGGAAGTTCTTAGGCCTTCTATCCTATCCTAGGAAGCAGGAAAACAGCAAAGATCCTGTCTCAAACAAGGCAGAAGGCAAGAGATCCAACACCTGAGGTTATTCTCTGATCATCATACCCTTGACAAAACACACACGCCATCAACCATACATGTGAATGTGTACATACATGCACACAGGCATCATATATATGTATAGAAATGAATAAATGAATGAATAAATAAATAAATAAATAAATATTCTGAAAAAGCCAAAGAAAGCAAAGGGAATTTTATGATTGAATTCTACGATAAATAAGACTTCTTACATGTCTTTTCTTTCCCTGTATCCCGATTCCTCTAGAATTAATGTCAATTTTATTCTTTATTGTAATCTAGTCACTTACTATATTCAAATCACTGGATTGGTTTTGTTTTGTTTTGTTTGTTTGTTTGTTTTTTCATCTTTAGTCTTTCTCTAAGAGGTTCATTTTTATCTTATTTGACTTCCCTTGGTTTACGATCTTGGTAAATAATTCCTGGCAGAAGATAATTCGGAAAGGCGACTCAGTCTCTAAGCATAATAGTTCTTATAAGAGAATTAAATATGTACAGTGAGTTGTATGGAGGATCATTACTAGAACAGGGATTTCAGAATGTGTTTTCTTGGAGTGTAGAGGTTACTAAAGCAAATAGGATACAGGAGTAAAGCAAAGAAAGAAGAGGAAAGGAAAGGAAACGAAAGGAGAGGAGAGGACAGGACAGGTCAGGAGAGGAGAGGACAGGGCAGGAGGAAGGGGGAAGGAGAGGAGAGGAAAGGAAGAGATGAGTGAAGATGGGAAGAAAAAAGAAGGGAAGG